>NW_020897714.1:31185751-31310821 GCF_003984885.1 Neopelma chrysocephalum
ACAGCTAACCTTATGCTCTGCTCAAATTAAGTTACCACACACTGCCTCTGCATTTCTTACACGTACAGTCAGATGGTTCTTTGAAACCTTAATTACTTTTAAAAAAAAATCCCAGTTATCTTCAAACCTCTGTTCACCACCACTGAAACTGGGAATATACGTATGTGTAACGTGTATGTACAGAACATATATGTGCACAGCCACCAGTGAATCACACTGCAGGGTGGAAGGCAAGCCAGCTCCTCCAAAAACCTGTGCATATTACAAGTCTTCATGACATTTGCTTTCTGATCAGGATAGACAATACATACAGAAGTCAGCATTGTCTCTACAATCACAAATTTGTTCAAAGTAAGTTTGTAAGATCCTTACAAGCAGCAAAACACAGCCACAGACAGCCAAGCACTTACCAACTGGAGTCATACAACGTTTTGAAAGCAGCACTGGAAACACATCTCCCACTGAAGTCAAGGGAAGAGTGGCTGTTGTGGGACTTGGACAGGTTCCTAAATTCTCACTTATCTGCCCGATACTTCACTGATTTCCGGACATCCAGCCCAGAGCATCCAAGTTTATGTGACTCACTTTGGGGACAAGCCAGCCCTGATCCGTGGCATCAGACCTGGCTACCACGGTCACAGCGGGGAGGAAAACAAAGCACCAGCACTGGCGCCTGGACTGGGGAAGAAGAGGCCAGCAGCCAGCAAAACACAGGCATCCTTCTTCAGTAATATCACTCACTTTCAATTCTCAGAGAGAGTGAATCCAGCTGAGGTCAACTGCGAGCAAAAAAAAGGATTGTGTTTTGAAATCTGCTGGGTGATGTACAGCACGCAACACAAATTGGGGCTGTCAGTCTAATTTCCAGGAGATATCACCATGAATACTATCCCAAGCAGACGGCTACAGGTGATGCTCACACTATCAATGACAGTGTGCTGCCTGGCTTGCAGATGCTCCCAGTACTCAAATTTGCCAGAATTTCATTGCACCAAGTTGAGTCTTTAATAATCGGAGATAATGGGATGGAGTGAAAGAGAGCCCAGCAGCAGTAATGCTGCTGTGGTAAGGTTTAAAAAAGTTTACCAGCAAGCAGTGATAGCTTTGTACGGGCTCCTCAGAGGTACAGGTGATTCAGAAAATGAGTGTGATAATAAAATTTAAAAATAGGTCTTTGAGGATGAGGAAATTCAGGGGTTTTCAGTGTTGCAGTTTGACATTGTATTTTCAGTGCATTGGGCAGAAGACTGAATTCTGAAACCGAAACTCTGCAGATTTTGAGAACGTGTCTTTTGGTGGTATGGCAGTCCTAGTTACAGAAAAACCACGAGGCACCAGTATTTCACTTTTCACTGACTAATCTCATTCTTACTCAGAGATGCAGTGACTGAAATCCTTCTCACCTACTGTGTAGCAGCTTCTCTGAAATGAATTTGCAACTTCAATCTAGATCCTAGTGGACAAAAAAAAAAAAAGAAAAAAAAAAAGAAAAAACACCCCACAAGCCAAAACCCCCTAAAGCACTTGGTATTAATTGGCCATCCTTGCTGGTGGTCTCAGGACTGAGGCCGTGGGCATGGAAAATGAACAAGCTCCTGACCTTCTTCTGATCCTCTCCACGAGGGCTGAGACAATGACTGGGCTATGCACTGCCATTTCCTATTTAATTAAATGGCTAAATGGAAGATTTCCTCTGTGGCTAAATGGGAGGTTTCTTTTTCCAGTGCTGCTCTCAGTCTACTAACTCTTGCAGTCACTTAGGTTGACTGTAACATTTAAAGGAAATAATTCCCCCCTTCGGTTTTCGTAGCACAAAGGAAAGGATACTGCAGCAGCACTGCAGCTCAATTTATGTAGAGAGAGAGAGATTTATACATGTGTCTTTCCATTTGCATCATTCTTTTCTTCCTAAAGGGCCAACCCATTTCATTATTCCCTTTAAAATATAAGACACGTTTACCTCTAATCCCACTGTAGAGAGAACTTCTTAAACACAAGAAAAAGTTGTTTCCATGTAAGATGTACAAACTTCAGCTACCTGACGGTGATGATATATGCACATTATATAATACATATATGTGGAAAACAGCCTTGATGTGACAGCTGAGTCCTGAGGCATCGTAGTAGTCACTCTGCGTTTGAAAGACAGCTTCTCTACCAAACCACTCAAACAGTAAAATGAACACAATATACTCTCCAGCTAGAACTATGCCCTTAAGCTTCAGTTGGAAGAGGAAAAAAAAACTTCTCATTGAAGTCTATTTTAATTAGGACTGCAGAGAACCAGTTTGAATGAAAGCCTGCCTTTTTTTTTTTCTCTCCCCTCCTTTTTTTCTTTTTGAAACCCAAGCTAGAGTTTAAAAAATTCTCGGGTAGGGTGAAAATCAAGTGAAAAGCTGAAGTAAACTTGCATTTGAACGTCCTTTAGCTGAAGAAATTCCTCATAAAAACTTGGATTTAGGGATGACAAAGAAAGGATGGGTTCTTATATTCAGTCTGCTTCTCCCATATGATCTGCAGACTGGCTCTGTCATAAAAGCTAGAAAACACTAAACAAGTTATACAGCATTTGCTTAACTGACAAAATATTCACTTATTATTACTGCCATTAGCCTGTTCTTTTTGATTTCCCTATGTATTTGTTTCTCAGCTATTTGGATGTTTGGTATCCTGACATGATGTGTCTCCAAAGCTTTGTCAGATGCTATCTTTCTAGATTAAATACATACAGAAGGATATGCTTTTATATTTGCCTGTGACAACTGCCTTGCTTAACGATGGACTTCCAGGAAGGTCACAGAACCTGCATCCATCTGTGCACGCCATAACAGCTCTGTGGTACCTGCCTAGCTCCAGTCATGCCAGATTTAATAATTATGAAAAGTTTGAATCACAGCACAAATACCTGGAAAGTAGATGCTTCATACATGGTGTGCACCCACCTGCCAGCACTTGTGGTTGCCTGGAATACCCTCAAACGTTTCAAGCGAGGGGGCTTTTCCTATTTCCTTGACTGCCTGGGGTATCGACCTCCCCCATGTGTCTCAGGGTCATATGCTGTTACTTTAAATACAGGCACCTTGGATCAAAGATTTTAAGCTCATTTCTGGGTAAGGGGAATACAAAGCCTATTTAAGCAGATGCAAAAATTATTTTCAACAACAATGCTGCAGAATTCAGCGAGGAGCTGAAACAACAGAGCTGCAGTACCAATCCAGCGCAGGCATAAGGAAACCGTAATCATATCTAATTAGAGTTAAAATAATGTTTCCCTTTGAAATGTTTAATTAGCTCTGTTTTATTACATAAACATTCTTGATGCAGAGCATACTGAGCTAGAAGAGTCTGATGAGTTAAACAGTGCAAAGTGCTCAGGCGCCCAGTGAGGGGCAAAACCTGACAAGGAGTGGCTGTTGTTACCAGATGTCTGGACCATCAGTGGAGCCATGATGCTTGCTGCAAACAGCAGGCTATCATTTCAACCTTTGTTGCCTCTACTGAAGCCTCCCATCGCGCTTTCAATTTAACAGCATCACAAGGAGACAAAGAAATTTCTTACAATATGCCTTTCAGTTCAGAGACAAATCCCATTTAAACTTGTTCAACCTCTCATAACGTATTAGTTATTGTTGCCAGTCTGCATGTCCTCTGGCAACACACTACTTGTTCTGGAGGAGGAAAGCTTTTTCTTTTTTTACCCCCTTTTTCTGTCCTTTTTTTTTTCCCCTTTTTTTTTTTTTTTTTTTTTTTTTAATTCTTGCCCTTCAGTTTGATAAAGCAAGACCAGATTTACTGGCAAACTTACAGCATGCTTGTCACAAGCTTGCAGCAAATTTAATTAACCTTATTACAAATATGGTTTTCTTGAAGATTACATCACAATCTGGTTTCACATCGCCTGCTGCTGATTCAACATATTCTGTGCTTTGGAGAATATGTTCATTTTCTGAAAAAGGTCAAAATGTTAAAATAGCTAAAACTTCACTATTTCTTCTGAGTTCCCGTTCAAATCTTGTGGTGTACCAACACTTTGTCTTACGAGCAGTGTTGTTATCTTGCTGTGTGCCAATTGTAGACGGGTTTACTTCACAGTACAGTTTACATGCCTTTAACAACAGGGATAGCCAGATGATGGAAAATTTGATGCTAGTTTAACCCCTCATTAGCACACTGGGACAAAACCACTAGAAATGCACAACTAGAATTAGCTTTGCCCAGCAAACTTGTAACAGGTAGCAGTTACTAGCATAATTTAGAATTTCAGCTGAGTAAGGAGTGAGTTAAGATACTACTTCTGCTCAGGAACACTGACAGTGAAGGTGCGCTATTTGGTCAAGATTAGCAAGAGAATTTAATAACTTTTTACAGTCAGTATGAGTTTTTAAACCCTGAAATGTTTCATTAAAAGATTTTTTGTTGTCAGTTTCCAGAAATTAGAACAAGAAATTCCCTGTGACAGAGAATGTTGGCATAAGATTTCTATCGGCATACTTCAGAGTTTAAAGAGCTGGATAAACATCTTGATTGCTTCCTTGAACTACACCTGAATTTAGAACCTTTAACTATTTGCACTGACTTAGTCTCATTGAAAGTCTCTGCAAAAACTCTGAGACAAAGATGATTTCTCACATGTTTATTTTTTCATATAATGTCTAGAAGAGGGACGCCCTTGTCCATATTCACTTAATAACAAAGCAAGACTTCACAAGCTGATACTCTGTCATGGCGTGGGAGGAAGCAGAGGAAAAAAGTCACAGCATCTGTTCTAAAACCCTCTTTAATAAAGTATAAAGAGAGAAGGGGGTGTAAAACAAAGACACCTTTGCTAATCGCCAACTCTGTAATTCTATTAGCACACAGGTGTTATCAGATCAGTGAGCAGCGGATGCAAAAAAAGATTATGCGGGGAAAAAACAAAGCAAACATTAGCACAATAGCAGCGAGCTAAAACCTTGGCATATTCGATATTGTGATGGCTCCCACACACCACAGAGATAAGGTGGTTGACCAACACAGCACAAGTGCATCAAAGACATTCCATGGAAAGCAGCTGTGCCCTGGAGAAGATAATCTGCAATACAGAATTACGTGTAGTGGGTCTAAAACACGTGGCTATATTAGCTTTTGTAGGATAGCAAAGTGTTGACTCCCACATGACAAAGAATGCGTTTTGCCTTTACACCTATGTGTACATCATATATATTTGGTATTATTTAACTTCCATATGCTTAAAGAGAGAGGTTTGGAAACTCAAGTGAGAACACTTGTCCAAGAAAGACAAAAAGGGTCTGCCTACCAAAGTCTCTTTTTATCCCCTGCAAGAGCAAAAAACCCCAACAAAACAAAACAAGCATAGCTCTCCGTCCCATTCCAATAACCAAAGCTTTTCATATTGTTCTGCTAAACTCAATTAATTTGTAGGTAGTTTTAACACTGCCATGCCTGGACATGGTGCAGTATTTTAATTATTCACTTTACAACGACATAATATAAATATTATATCATTTAAACAGGACTAAAGTCCTTGATTCTCTCAGTAGAGTATATACCATTAGGAACATATTTTGAAACTTTCTGCAAAATATCCAAAGAACTAATTAGGCAATGGACAATCCAACTAAGGGAGATGCTC
This sequence comes from Neopelma chrysocephalum, assembly GCF_003984885.1. Classification (NCBI taxonomy): domain Eukaryota; kingdom Metazoa; phylum Chordata; class Aves; order Passeriformes; family Pipridae; genus Neopelma; species Neopelma chrysocephalum. Next base: position 31,191,384 of record NW_020897714.1, read on the forward strand.
TGCTGAGCTTCTTACTCAAAAAGCAGCAGGAAGTGGTCAGGGATGTGAATGTCAAGGGGAACCTCAGCCACAGTGACCATGACATTCAGGATTTTAAGCTTCTAATAGGAGTGAGGAAGACAGAACCATGCCTTGGACCACAGGAGAGCAGATTTCAGGTTGCAGATTTTTCTCGGATTTACATGTCAGGATCCAACAGAGACTGCCTTGGAAGGCAAAAGGGCTCAAGAAGAGCTGCTTGATTTCCAAACCACAACTCCCTCAAAACACAGAATCTATTCCCATGTGTAGAAGGTCAAGCAAGGGTGGCAGAAGGCCAGTGTGGCCAATAGGAAACTCCTCAGCTAGCTCAAATGCAAAAGGAAGTCTATATGTAATGCAAAAAGGTACACAGAACAAATTGAGACGTTCCCCAAGCAAGCAAGGAGTTAGAAACATAAGAGCTCAGGTGGAGGTGGAACTAGCAAAGGATGAGAAAGGCTGCAAGAAGAGCTTCTGCAAGTACCTTGGAAAGAAGAGACAAAGCCAGAGCTTTCTCACAGACACGCAGCAATAGGACAGGAGGCAATGGAAATGCCAGTTGAGTATAAGGAAAAGATTTTTTTACCAGGAAGATGGTCACCTCTGCCAGCATCTGACCAGAGAGGTTGTGAAGTCTCCACCCTTGCAAACATTCAAAACCCAACTGGACAACCTGCTGCAGGAGGTTAGGTAAGTCTCTTCAGAGCTTCATTCCAACCTAATTCTAACCTACTCTGTAATTCTACAGTTGCATGAAATGTGAATCAAATTGGTCTTTTACCAATTAAAGAGAACACAGAAATATTCCATAATTAACTGAATTCTTTTCAGTTGTTTGTGAAGATTGTAATAGCTCCAACATCGAGTGAGTTACTTGGCATATTTTTACTTCTATTTCTAACAAAGGTTAGACCATCTGATTATTTACTCATATGCTACATGCCCTATATTGGTGCTGTACACCAAATACCTCATTCAAAATGGGGTAACATAAACCTGTATGCCATCCCAGCACTGCAAACTAATTTACTGTTGCTTGCTTTTTATCCATGTGTTGGCCTTGCAGGTTATAAAACAGAAATCTTTCTTTAGGAGTCTGTGCCTGAAAATCAGCAGTTCACCAAAGCTTCCCCTGCCCCCTACTTTTAACACGCTTTTTTTTCTGAAAGCCCTTACACAGTGGTGAATTCTGCTTTTTACATGCATTAAATCCTGTTTAGATATATGGGTGGTTTTGAGAAGAATATTTGCTGCACTGCATCTGGCTTTCCCCTTCATGGTCCCTGCAAATCCACAAAGCTTCATGCCAATGGGATAGGAAGGTTTCTGGAAACTTGACAGCACATGGGAGTTCACTACATTAATTCCTTCCTTCATCCAAATTGGAGCCTTTCTTCCTCCTCCTTGCAAATTTCCAGGCAGTGTGACAGAGGAGAAAATGGCAGAGGGGGAACTGAAGCAAACAGAATAAATTCACTGAAGGAAACAATCACTGCTCACTCTGGGTTTCCTCCTGCTGTTTTTGGGGATGTGTGTCCAGTGCACAGGAAAGGGCATGAAGGGAAGCTTTTTCTCTCTAGTAATTCTATACAGTGCTTTGGGGTGCTATGGAATCAAAGGCACCATATATAAAGGTTTGATATTGTTATAAAAACATCACATCCAAAATAAATACTTCAAGATTTATAACATTTCTGAGCCCTCAACTCTTGGGACACAACTGGAGACCTTTAGATGACTTGCCCACTACTACTGTTACCTAAAGTTCTAAGAGAAAAGGCAAGAGCACTACTGATTGCATATAAACCAGCAAAACCTGAAAGGTTTATAGCAGCCAGCTCTCTTATCACAATCCTCTATGGAAAAAAACACCTGTTTATGCTGGCAACAGATGAAAAAAAATTTTTCTCTTGTTCAGTAGATGCATGCATTATAGGCACGTAAGAGACCTGCACACAACTTTGCTTACAATTCTCAAAGTTAGCTGAGCAGGGAATAGCTTCCCCATTCTTAAAACAAAAAACTGTGCAATTTCAAGCTCTTTTTAAGTTCCAAAATGGGACAACTCCAGCACTGTTAAAAGTATGACATACCCAAGCAAACAGGTAAGTCAACTGCACTGACACCAGCAGTATAGAGCCTTCACTCTGAGCATAAGACAGTCTTCAAATTGCCACCATAATTGATTCAGATGAAGGTCTTTACACCAGTCTCTCACACATTGGAAGCATGTGCTGGGTCTCTCCATCCCTTCTGTTACAGCCAGACAGCCAAATAAGTGAGAGGCAAAGGCTTTTATCTGTTATGAAAGAAACCAAAAAGTAAGTCTAAAGTTTTAGTCAGGTAGGGCAAAAATTTATCCAGATCAATAAAGCCACAAGTGAGTTTTCATAGGATTAGAACAACTTACAGATTTTTTTCATCTGGTTTCGAAGAGAAAGTAGAATCTGGAGATAAGAAACCTTTCTCCACAAAAGTTTCATTGAACTTGACATATTCCAACAAAAAAGTATGGTTTCATTCCAAAAATTCCAGAGGAAAATAAGTTTTATAGATTAAAAAAAAACCCCAAACCTGTGACTGCCTCTAAACTTTAACCTTAAACTGTGGTAGATACAGACACTGTGCAATGATTATATCAATACACAGAATAAAGTGTAAGTGAACAGTTTTAGGGAGTGTGCAAGCAGTCTTTCATTAACTTGCTAATAGCAAGCTGAAACAAAGGCGGGAAAGAGATGAATTGGAATTTTCAGTGAGTGTACATAGCAAATTCCAGAGGTATTATTAAAATTCATGACTCGAAACAGGAAACCTAAGATGAAGCACTCTCTGATTGTCTCAGTTCATATAAAAGCAGAAAGAAAAAAAAAGTCACCTGATGGGAGTCAGGAGATGACACACAAAGAGGGAATCCCATAACAGTGACCACCTTGGAAATTTTCTGCCTCAAACTTGATGATCTAAAAAAGCACAGCCCAACCTTGCAGCCTTTTCCAATCAAGGTTGTGAGGCCATGTGCCACACATCTCGTTCTGCACAACACCCACCACCCCCACAGTGAGCCTGCAACTCACCCCTGAAATGGTCCCAATGCACACATCAAAGAGGACCACGGGCCAGAGGAACTGTCCTGGCAGGTGGGGTGTGCCCCACAGGCTATAGATTGGTTAATGTGCTCCACACAGAGGAAACAAACTGTTTTTGCAACACTCACTGATGTCTTCAAGAACAATGCATCTAATAACAGCTCCTCTATCCTAAGACAAGAGATAGGGAAATGCCCCCCCCCCCACCATTAGGGGGATGTTCTAGGTAAAACTTTCTCCAGTTTATTTTGTGACACCTGCGTGTAGCATCAAGATGCACTGCTCCCATCCTGAGCTGAATGCTTATGGCAATGCTTACGGCATTTCTGGTAGTTCAAGCAACAAGGAAACACAAAAATCTTGGCCGCTGCTCTCTCATTTGGTCCTACCACAAGCCAGGCAGTGCCAGTGTTCTTTGAACAAGGCACCCTGATCAAAAGTGGAAGAGGTTTGTTACACAGACCATATATTAGTTTCATATCTACTGAAAGAACTCAAGGGAAGTACATCACCACCCTGTTATATTCAACAATTTTTCCCGCTAATGGAAATAAAAAGTGCTCAGATGGCTGCAGAGAATCGCTACAGTGACATCTGTTGCACATAAAATCTAAAGGCTAAAACTGAAGATAGCAGCAGAAAAGTTAATGATGAGAATTGCAAAGTCAGCATCTCAATAACTAGGAAGTACTGTTTTCTGTACAACTCCATTTCATACTGCATGGACAGTGCATATTCTAGCCCAGGACCAAGTGAAAACCGTAAACAATTTGAGTATTTTTGACTACAACCTGTGAATGGTGAACTACTCAAATGAAGAGTGAAATGGCTTATGACCTATTGCCCTTGGAGACTGATGAGATAAAAATATCACTGCTCTGCCCCGTGCAAGGCTTGAGCAGCTTTGCAAGAGCAGATGCACTCGAGGTCAGTCTCCAAAAATCTGGAAAACTTTAATAAACATTTTGAGTTACTGCTTTGAAAGGTAAGGATGACAATTATCCAAAGAAACAAACTTTCCGAAGTTGGACACAAGCAAATAATTTTTCTGTAGTCCTCCTCTCCATGATGCCTGTGATGAACTTTTCAAAAGAAAAAAATACCAACAAAATTGAAGTAGAGACAAAACAGTTCTGCACAAATTTATAAAATATTTCAATTCTTTCAAATCAGAACTTTATAATATGAACAGCTTAATAAATAATAATAACAAAAAAATCAGATGAAGAGGCACTTTACCCATCTTTAGATAAAGAAAATGATTTTTACCTTCCTTTCTTCACTTCCATTAGTGATTCCATCAAAAAAGCTGATCCAAATTTTCTCTAAAAATTTGATAATTCTATTTTGACATTCAAACAAGAAAAATAACCCTCTAACAAAAACTTAATTTTTTAATTGCTTTTCTTGTTTATTTTCACAAGAGTAGCAAGATGATTCAAATACAATGAAAAAGGTTATTTTCATGGTATATACATATGTAAACTTTTATTGCTCTCTAAAAAAACTGTTTTGTCAGGAAGATTCAATAGCTCCAAGGGAAAAACTCCAATCTTAAGTTTTCTGGCCCAGTTCTTCAGGACCGTGAAATTTAAACAGAGTAAAAAAGGGTTGGAAATCTATGAGATTACCATCTATTTATAGTAGAGCTCAGTAATGTTCAAGCACTTCTCATTAACATGACAGTTACATCACCTCTGATTAATATTTTTGCTATTATTTCTAGTTCCATTATTTCTAGTTTTGTTGAATAAAAATGTAACATCAGTATTACTTCAGATTTATAGGACATCTTTCTTTGCAAAGTGATTCTAACATGCTTTAAAAAAAGTAGCCGTTATATATTGTTATCGGCTCAACAATGCAATGAGCCACCTGTGGTGGGCAGGTGAACAGCTGATGCACAACCCAATGAATAAACCAAGTGGAGAGAGAATGGAAATTTTGTTTGGCATTAAAGCATGACCGCAGCCTTACAGAATAGGTCAAGGATTTTTTTAAACCCCCAGAGAACAGAAGTCTCAGCCTGAAAGTTCGAGCACAGAGAAAACAAAACGGTTGAGTCACAACTGTAAAGGTAAAACCACAGAGATGACTTACACTTGTTGGAATCTGGGTTTTGTTCCAAAGACCGTAGATCCTGATTTATGATGAGCTGTCACAGTTTGACTCAACAAAATGGAACTTGTTAAAATAAAAATTTTAAAATTCCTTCTCTCTGTAATTGGTATGAGAAAAAAAAAAGTAGAATGGGATATTGCCTACATGAGTCCTTGATGTACAGAACTTGCTATAACAGCTGCGCATACTTTGACTTCTCACTGATTTTAGCAGCCCTCACACTTTAAAACCACAGCTCAAAGCCATGGACCTACTGTATTATCACAGCAGTGGAAAGGGCTTGGATGAAGGGTTTCAATAGTTATTCAACTACAAGGACAGCATTCAGCGCTTGCCTTGGGAGACACCAGCTCTGTGATCACTGATACTGACAAACTCAACCATTTATTGCTCAAGAAGGATTTTTTTAAAGCTTTTTGTCTCTAATGTAGGCAAATGAGGTCTGCAAATATTCACTAGAGTCAGGCATGCTGTGAGCATCGTCTTAATGAGACCATAAGGATGCAAGCAGGAAGAGCTATTTCAGCAGGTCTAAAAGATAATACCCAACAGTTAGATTTCTTAATTTCACCTAAGTGTGAGCGACTGAAAAGTAGAGGCAGAAAGCATTTAAAATGAGGAACGAAGCAATACTGTAGCTGCCACCATGGATTTAAAGAAGACAGGACGGCTTTCAAGAGTTGACTGAATCAAGTGAATGCCCCAAATAAACCCATGGTATACAGTTAGTTTTCTCTTTTCCAAACACTTCCCCTTTAGAATTGTTTGGACTGTTCAAGAAACATACTGAATACTCTCTACCAAACTCTACATTTAATGCTTATCAACAGGCAGAATATTATTTATTCCAGGAATCACAGTTGCTAGTCAGCACCCCAAACAACTACATCATTAAGTTTTTCTGAAGAATTTCTTGAAATCACAGATGTAAGATGCAGAATAACAAATCTGTACCAAATCATCTGAAGAGATCACAGAATTCCTCTAAATAATCTGGGCTGGAAGGATCTCAGGTGGCCTCTAGTCCAGCCTTCTGTAGAAAAGCAGGGTCAGCTCAGCCCAAGCTTTGCAGAGCTTAATCCTGTTGGGTCCTGAAAGCCTCCAAGAATGGAGATTTCACAGCCTCTCTGACCAACCTGTCCTGCCACCAGACTGCATCATATGAAGACATTTTTCCTCATGATCAGTCTGAACCTCTCTGTTTTCCATCTGTGCCCATTGACTTTTCTTCCTCTCACCTTGCACCATACTGAAGACCCTGGTTTTGCCTTTTTGCCTTTGTAAATCCCCAAACTGTGTTTAACCACAGTTAATCAGAATGACTTATTCATTTAAAAGCAGCTAAAGTAATCTTTTTGGTAGAATTCAGGTTTCACTGAAATTTTTGCCCCAAACCCTCCAAAACCTCATCTGCCTTGTGACCAAAATAAAGTGAGCTGGGGCGCGGGTGGGAGAGGATGGGATGGGGGGTACATGAAATAAATAAATAAATAAATAAGAGTTATTATTTGTAAGATGTTCTGTCAATCAAATTAGCTACTATGTGATGTAATTCACAGTGCAGTTCTACTACAGGTTGCTTTCCATTCAAGGATCTCAGGCATTTTCCAACCAACACGTCACACATTTTGTGGCAGGAACACAGAGAGCAGATGGGAGCACAGGTCTGGTGCAAGGTCACACAGCAGGGCTGTGGGCACACCAGGCACAGGGCAAGGTGATGGTCTGCCAACACCCAGTCCTGTGATTTAAAGATGGTATTACCTTTTTTTTCCAGTCCTGATGACAGCAGGACTTTGTTAGACAATTTTCTACTGAAAGCAGTATTTTACTCAGCTTAATAACCTCTGATTCTCATCAATATCCCTACATAAATAGAGAGAGAATGGCATCTTTGTGTCTGTACAACCAAGATCCTATTTATACTGAAATGTATCACATTACTATAGGGTCAAAATGTGCATAGTTATCACAGATAAAAAGAACAGGTGTTTTCTTGGTGACTTAATAAAGAAAGAGAATTAGAGAAGGATTTTAAGGTTTAGTTTTATTAAAAAAAATTAAAAATCATTAAAATTTTACACTATAAGCTGAAAATTATACAGTGTGTAATACCAAATTTTGAAAGCCTGTGAAAGTGATGCAGTAAACAATTCTCATTATAATGTGGAGAGAGGAGAAGCAGGCAGCTGTATTCTTTTCCCTCCAAAGGCTCTAGCAGCAACTTTCCTGCTGGATATTTCAACACGGGAACAACTGCCCAGGAAGGCTGCACCACTCAAACTTGGGAGGGAAGAAACAATCTTTTAGACAAATATCAGTTCCTTTTTCAATTCTGTAGAACTACCACAAGCTTTCACCCAGCTGTATCAATTAGCAAACAGCAGTGTGGAAGAACACCTTCATGAAGCAGTACTTGCATTTCATGCTCAAGTACATGAAAACTATCATGATACTAAAGGTGTTGGAAGATCCTTACAAAGCATTTATGACCGAATCGATTTCTCTAAGTTAATTAACTTGACTAGGCTGAAAACAAAGCCAACACACAAATCATGCCAGAGTTTGATTTTTAAATGAATGACAACAGGTCAGCAATTTTTACTTACTCCTTTAACCTATGGACAACTGAATACAAATATAATCTTTCTGTTATAAAACTCAAACGGCAGAACGCTATAACAATGTTTCAAAAACATTCACCAACTCCTGTACTGCTCAGGTCTGTTTTGAACATTTCCTTATTCATCTTTTAAAATAATGCATGCCTTGATCTTGGCACAACTATGAACTGTATAAACAGAAGAGTAGAAAACATTATTTTCTGAAAGTTCTAAAAAAAAAAAAAAAAGTAATTTGTACTTCGGAAAATCCAGTATTTTAAAAGTTTCAAACTAATGTAAAATAAAAATTCCTATTACTACTTAACACAGAAAAATAATTTAAATTCTATGTTGCTTTCATCAAGTTATTCCCCCTTCTTTTCTTTTTTTTTAATTTGTTTTTGTTTGGCTTGGTTGTTCCTTTTTTTAAATTTTCATTCTCAGTATAAGCCAGCATTGCCTCTAAATTCTCTCTCAAAGAGCACATTTCTCTGTGAGGTTACCACTGACAAGGGAACACTCAGTCAACAGCTTTGATGACATTACAGTAAACAAAACTATTTGAAAGACATCAGTAAGTAAAACCTGGGACCTGCCCAATAAACACCTTTATTCCATCATTTCACAGACTGTAAGTCCGCACCAAGTCCACTGTGGTTCTCTGCTGTTACGAGCAACCTTTTACCACTTGTTGCTTCACCTTCTGCTTGAGCTACTCACGCAGCACATGAAAATAAAAATGCATAAGGAGGTTAACTAGGACTAGACAAAAGGCTGCAGAGCTCAATCAAGGCAGGCATGGATCACTGTCCTCTCAATAACATCTCTGTCCCCCCCACCCGCTGCCCGTCGCCGCACACACGCACGCGCTCCAGCTTCGAGCCATAAATCTTACAAAGTCACTCAACTGACAGCCTAATAACATGAAAGAGGTATCTGCAAACAAGATGGTTTCAAACCACTGCTGGTGACCCTGAACAAATCAGGGCCCAGTTTCTTTTGCAGCCTGCGTTTCTCCCCTTCAATCACTTAACCGGGCAGATTGATGTGACACCGCAGAAATAAACTGAGCTCCCTCTCGCACACTCTCTCTCTCCCCGGCTCTCCTGCTTTCTGGCGTTCACTAATGATTGGATCTGTCTGTCCATATACGGCAAAAGTCGAACGCTCAAAGTCCTTTGGGTGGCAGAAATGCAACCTCCCAACGACATCAAAAAAAACCCAACCGCCACCACAAAAACCCCCCCCACATTTCTCGCTGCCTTTCGTGTTTTCATTTATTATTTAAGAATTTCTTCTTTTAAAAGAAATATAAAAAGCAAACATGAAAAACAATACAACCCATCTCTCCATGAATAAAAAGGTCTAATACCTCGTGAAAACACGATTGCAAATTGCACCCTTTGGGAACATAACTGGAAAACTGTAATATTTGGCACAAAGTCAGAGATGGGAGCATTTGTTTCAATCCCTCTCAAGCACCTCTATCTTTCACTGCTCTTTAAAGCCACAGCAGTACCTGAACCCCTCCTATCTTTTAACAGGGGTACAAGTAAAGTTTGAAGTCATTTTAGAACACACACCCACACCCATGACCCCAAGTAATGAAGACTTCAAATGATTTAATGATGATGCTTTTTCATGGCAGAGAAGAACTATCAATCCAGACATCCTAAATCTCAGGGTAATAACTTCTTTGAAGCAGGCAAAAGGAAAATCAAATAGCTGGCATGAAGAGCAGATAAAAAGCCACCAAAGCAACCAACTGGTGAGCCTCTACATATTATCCTGTACTTCAGGATTTCTTCAGGATGCTATTTAACAACAAGAAAAAAGCAAATAGAAATGTATGTATTTATTAATAAAAAATATTTTTATACTAAAAAAATTTAAATATTTGCGTTCTTAAAAATACAGATAATAAAGTCAATGCAACTAGAGAGTACTGAGATGATGTCTCATGCTCAAGTTTTATCTTTGTTTTCAGTCTTATATCTGAAAGCCTGATGTTTAGGCATTGGTACCACTGAAGAGGCAGTACTGGGAAGAAATTCCCCCTAGCTAACAGATCTTCTCCAGCAGGAGATGACTGAGATGGTGCTCATTGCTTCAACAAGGGTCATACCCGATTGGAAATCCTGATTTAATATTTCCTACTGAAATTTCGGAAGAATAATATTGGTTATAAAGCTCATATAACACATTGAAATCCCTAAATCTTGTGTCTGAACTGTATGACATTTCCATTAAAAGATTTACTAAATTTAGAGCTGATGTGATTCCTATGCAACCCTCAAGCCTGGTGAGATTTGCACTTCAGTATTCTGATTGGAATATTCATACTGATAAATATTTTAGAATCAAGAATTTTCTCATCTCTTTCCTTTTGCCCACTAAAACAGAAATGACAACATATCGATAGATTTTCATGAAAAGTAGTCAAACTTACTCTGCTCCTTAAAGTGTTAATTTGACCCACTAATTTACAATTTAAGAGGGTTTTTTTCCCTCATACTGCTTCAGCTGGGTCACATAGCTTGTTTTATATCTTTGCTTGCATATTATCAGCCTCCCATTTAGGAGAGACTGTGATATCTTTCCCCTATTGCCCCAAAGTTGTTACTATGCACTCCCCAGACACATACATGCTCCCAAAACACCCCAATGAAATCAAAGCCCAGGAGAAGGCTATCAAGAGGATGGGGAGGGAAAAAAAATAACAAAACCAAAGCCATTCTAACCAAAGCTGTGAGCAGAGGAAAGTTCTAGTAGCTTGTTGTACACACAAAAAAAGCAAAGGAAATAACTAAAGAACATATATTGTATATGCAGCCTGCTGAGAATGCTATTTTTCAAAGGTCCTCTGCCCAGGATGGCCTATTTGCTGCTTTGAACTTATTTAATAACATTAAGCAAGAACACTTAACTATCTAAAAGAAGGATCAGTGGCATAAATCAGACATCATTTCACATATTTCAGGATCAAAGCTGCAAGGCAACATGATTTGTGAGGACGTTTGAACAGCTCTAATATATCACAGTTCCTTTTGAAGGATACTTAGGCATATTAGTTGCCCAAATGATGATTTCTTTGCATGGTTGTAGCCAAAAAGAAAAGAAAATTGAAACTTTTCATTCAGGAATTGGTTTCGTCTATAACCTTGATTTATGTATAGCATCAAACAAAGCAGATGAAGAAGACGGCGAATTTGAATTATCAAAATTAAAACCAGGAGAGTGAATTGATTTTTTTTTTTCAAATGATCAAGGCTAATCGAAGTGACCAGCACAGAAATTGCATAATCAGTAGCCAATATGAGTTAATAGGAGCAATATAACCAATGTGCAGGATTACAGTCATATTTCATTCAAACTTTCTAGAACCTGTCAGGATGAAGCACAGCCTACAGAACTCTTTGACTTAAAGATAACAGTTAGCTGTAGTATTCAGTTTTAAAGTGTTTTTTTCTTTGTACACAAAACTGCTTGCCATGGTGGATTGCCCAAGAAATGTCTCAGCTCAGAACTCTAAAAAAAAAAAAAAGGCTGAACCAGATAATTTTTCAGGGGCCCTTCCAACTTGGGCTGTTCTGTGATTCTCTAAAAAATGGTAGTCATAAAACCACCCCACACACTAAAAGCTGAGATCAGAATCAAACTTCCCAAGCTTGTAGCTGCTGAACATGTAGTTATAAATAGAGAATTTCAACTTATTCTAACACCTTTCCTCCTCCGCTCTACAAGAAAATGCTCATGAAAAAGGTCAACCTCTTCTTTGGGCAATTAGTCTAGAAAATACAAGTCAGACTGATGTGTATCAGTCTCTGGAGTTGAACACTTCTTACTGATTTTCCCTAAAAATCCAAGATTATCTGTTGCTCTCTCTTCATCTTTCTGCACTGGTCTTCAGGGTTTAGAAAGAGCAAACTGCCAGGTTTTTGGAAATTCAGGAAGACCCAGGCTCACAGCTGCCAGGCTACCACAGGGTTTACACTGTCACCAAGGATATCAGGCTTCTGCAAACTTATTACCAGTTGGCTCTGTCATCCTGAATCAGTCCACATGGTGAACATCTACTGTTCATGAGAACAGAGGCAAAAGCCACTGGGAGGGGGGAACAGTACTGAAAAAAACAGGCACCAGAGCAGTGTTAGAAATCCCCAGTCTCTGGTGTGTGGAGGATGGATTACCATTCAGTCTGAAATTAAAGCAACAAGAAGGAGGCAAGAAAACCAATGGGAAATTAATATTTTCAGAAAATGTGTTTAATGTTCACAAGACATAATAGCATTTAATGCTTTATAAAAGTCTGTTTAGCCTGCAAGTTATTTAAATTAGCAAGTCTAGAGTCACAATTCTAATTCCCTGTGAAAAGGAATTCCATTTCTTTGTTAATAAGTAATCCCATATCCTTCTCCCAAGACATGAACATGTACACAACCTTACCATAAATAGCATTATTCAATAATTATAGCAAAGAGGAAGGTTAAGGAATACCTATTTTCCCCATGATCTCCATTCCATTAGCCTGCAAACCCCACTACGTTCAAACACACATCCAAATATATTTGCTAAAGAAAACTAAATACTCCGAGGTTCTACATCCTCAATAAACTAATCACAGACTTCTGCAGGAAGCAAACAGTAATCAAAGTTTCTGTATTGCTGTTTTGAGAATATTCTTACAGTCCCTTGCTGTACTTTTTTTTATAACACTGAGGCCACATCTTTAAAACAATTACTGATAAGTTTGAGATTCAATATGCACTGAAATCTAGGGAAAGACTATGAAGGAGAGACGTCTGACAGGGGGCCTTCCTCACTCACAGGTTGTACCTCTGTGCTTAGTAGTACTTAATGGATTCTTGCAAAAACTTTTAATACTTGAAATATCTTGTAAGAAAGGGTACTATAGTTTAAGTATGCTCACCTAATAGCTCTGAGTTTCTCTGTAAACACAAAGAAATGGACTTCTAAGGGAAATTATATACATGGGGAAACCCAATTGATATGTTTAAAAAAAACCCACAAGAATACACAGTTTTGGTATTTGTTTAGAGAACAGCTTTTGAAAAAGTTTCACTTCCATAAATGCTGTAGGTTGAACTCTACCCTTTGCTGAGCATCATATCTGAAAAGGGCTTACTGTAGCACAGATCTCAGCTGCATGTTTAAAATACGCCTGACATATGGGGAAACTTTCCACAGATGAAATGATACTGAAAATAATGACTAAACACTGAGTCAGAAAAAAGAAACAAGAAGATATATGCATCCCCTCCATCCCTCCACTCAGCCATCCTAAGTAAGATGATATGTAAAGAAAAGATAAATTGCACTATTCCATAAATTAGAAGAATTACAGAAAGGTCAGATATCTAAAAAGAGAAATTATATGCTGAGCAAAAACTGAAGGATTGTATAGCTCTAGCAGAGCAGTTAATATTTTATGTTACAATAACTCAGAAATGTAGGAACCTTAAACTATTTCAGGAAACACAGCCCTTGGGATTCAAGTAAAACACTGAAAAAACTCATCAGTTTGGTTTTGTTTCTTTTTGAATAGGATCCAATTGGAGGACTGACTCTAACCCTCTTGTTTAATACCCCAGGACATGAGCAGTCTCAGTTGGTGAGAATGCTGGGGAAGTACAATCCCTCTCAGAAAAATCATCTCTGTTTGAGAAATCAATTTAGCATATAGGTAATGCTAATTGTTATGAGTCAGGGCTCAGCATGGAAAAAAGTAGCCAAATCAATCCTGAAAGCAGTAAAGCAATATGATGTTCCAAGAATGAAATGGTAGCACTATTGAAAGTAATGGTATTTTTGTATAGCTTCAAAAAGACATATTTTTTGACAGATTTTAGGAGGTATACATAGTAACGAAAAGGAAAGCAGAACAACTTCAGTATCTTAATATAATAACTTCAGCAAATTAATTTGTTAGCGCTAACAATACAGACCTGGAGAGGGAGTCAGGCAAACATATCAGAGAATGTCTGAATTTTTACAAATACAGAGAAGAATCAAAAAATATTCTCAGACTAAAAAAAAAGAAAAAAAAAAGAACTTTTGATCCCACCTTCAGTGGGCAGATGCCCTTCCTGATGGCCAAAGCTGACCAGGCTGTGCCTGCACAGAGCCCTGAGCCACCCCTGAGCTCCAGGCACCCACGGGAAGGTGGGCTCACCTTTGCAGTCAGCACCCACTGACTTTACCATGAGGAAAGTGAGAACACTGCAGAACCAGCAGAAGAGGATTTCTGACACCTGGAGCTATGGGAGATGAGCAATGTGAGAAGGCAATTGGGGGCTGTTACAGGACAAACCGAGAATATAAAAAATGTGAACTGATAGCGTGGAAGAGCAAGAGTAAGACAAGCAGAGGGTGACAGCATCCACTGAAAAGTGGAGACTGGAACCAATTTAGTGAGAAAAAAGGCATTAAGGCAGGACCACCATCAACAGTAGAGACAAGCTATGAACTGACTGGCAGAGATGGGTAAACAGAGAGAACCGGTTAGGAAGAAAATTGCCCTCCCTCCCAAGCACTGACAATTCTCCCTCTCTCCAAGCTGATGAGAGGGCAGCAACTCATGGGCAGAGAGGGGAGAAATCAGTGCAGCTGGATGTGAGGCTCTCACAAGGACAACCACAAGGAGTTGATATGATGGGCAGGGTGACATTTCTGTTCTTTTTCCCACTGCACGCACAAAAAACGCTATTCAGGTTGCAAATTAAGAATCAAAAGAGAGAACTGCAGGATTTAAGTTGACTGTGCAATCTTAATTCAGTTGTCTTGTGCATATGTATCATGGTAGTCTATAAATATATCATGCCAGTCTTTCTTACGTAAAATGTCACCCGCAGGATAGATTCTGCTTGCTTAACAAACAGTCATTTCATATTTTGTTTATTTTCAGCATTTGTTGGAAGAGCCTGGCCTTATTTACTCTGTGTTACTCTGCCTCCTTTCGATAAGACAACTTCCTTTTAGCTTTTCTGAAGTCACCCATCAACAGAGTCTTTATCCTGTATCAAATACAGGAGTCTACAAACATGCTTACCCACAAGAGGACTAAATTAAGGTTGCACAAATTACTTTAATTATACTTTCACCCCAGTCCCTTCCCCCAGTTTCTCAGTGCTTGGGCCTTTTGTCTTACTCATGCAATCAGCATTGGCTTTTGTGGTTGATACTCGAGTATCACTGCAATGCACTGAAGTCATGGCTTCTTCAGCTACTGTAAATTTTAGATGAAAGTTGCATTAAGACAAGAAACAGAAAGGACAAATAAAACCAGTAATTAGAAATGTAGATTTTATCCTTCCAATATGCACATGAATAACATCAGAACAAGTATCATGACTATTCAATGGCATAATAGTCTTTGGAGCACATACCTGTAAAGAAATGAAAAAGAAACCCTATGTTTGAGAGTTTAATGGTACGAACAGATCAGACTTGCAAAGAATGGAAAGCAAAAAGATGGAGAGGAAATTCAAGAAAAAAACCCCACATGTTCCAAAATGCCCCACAGCAGGTCACTGGCAGAACTGGGGGGCTCTGTAGTCCCACATCAGCACCGCTTCCCCCTGAATTGTGGGGATGGAACCAAATTAATCTGCAGGGCTTCCGTGGAAAACCAGGAATACAAATCAAACTCTCCTTTATTTTAACGTATTAGCAGTACTAAAATTCACTTCCCATTCTAATGTGCTGGTACTAAACTTATCATTTTATCATTAAGATTATTGTTTTCCCTACACATTTGCAATAGCATCCATCATGATAGCATTGGAGAGCTTTCAACATCTCCATTTCAGTTCAATGAATTGCATAAATTCTCCTATTTGTACAGAAGGCAAGAGGCACAGAGGATGAGAGGTTCTTAGCAGGGCTTCTGTAAAGTTAAAGATGCACAGACCTGCAGAGTTAAAGACGCACAGACTTTGCCTAAATCTGATTCATTATCTTCAGTAATACCAAGCAGCAAGTATTAATGTAAAATCTTTGAAAAAAATCTTTACCAGCAAAAAGGAGTATGTAACTTTGACTGCTTCTATGGATTTTAATTGATTTTTAATCTGCTGATGGTAGACTGTAAATAACCACTCAAAGCATACAAAAGTGCAAGTCAATAGGAAGTTTTATTAGTTTGCTTTCAGAGTTATAGCAATGATGGAAGGACTCTGAAGCAGGCAGAGGCCCACAACCTGAATGGTTTCTCTTCTCCTCTCAGGCTGTTTGAACACCATCTCCATAAGGGTCCAATTCAGCCAGAATTTACATTTGACTTCCGCACCACGGAAGCCTAGGATGGCTGCAAAGGAAGTGCTAACATTATTATTTTTCTTGTAGAATAGGGCCCTAATTCATTGGCAAGGCAGCCAGTAAAACCTCTTGTATACACCACACCTTGTCTATTAATCATTTCACAGAGTCCCAAAAAAAGTTCTGAAACAAATAATCTTTTTTTTACCTCTCCTGTAGCAAAAGGGAAGGAAAGGGTTGTGCATGTAAAAATTTGCCTTTTTTTTTTCTTTTCATCCCTTTAAATGGCCTACTGTTTATATTTTTCATACAGGCACACTCTGCAAGTGTTCCCAACACCATATTCCCTTGGTTTTCTTCACATCAATTGTGTTGCTGACCTTTAGCTTGCACTATCTGTGTACAGTAGAAGATTAGGACCCCTGAAATATTCTTCTCAGCTGGCACCTAAACCTTCTACTTTTCCACATCCCCCTAATTTCATTCTTCCATTTGAAAAGAGGCTGACCAATAAATCCAGTTTAAAAGAGCTGAGTCAAGAAACACTTTGTTTTTAGTGAATCCAGGATACCAAAGTAGGAAAAATCATCTTCATAACCAGCCTGGGCAACAACTCTGTTCCTACCCCTCCTCCCCAGCAATGCACCCAGTGATAAACAGCTCATAGCAACACATCTATGCAACATCCACACTCTTGATGCTTTGGAGAGATCCTGAGAGCAGTTATCTCATGCTACACTCTTAGTCCTATAGTTTGGCACTAGATATTTATGTGACTCACCCAGATGCAGAAAGTAAGAGAACACTCTGCAGCAGAATATACTGACAGTTCCACCAACACCATGGACACATCAGAGTTTGCTTCAGCATCCTACCTATAATTTAATCTGACTACCAAAGAAGTATTTGCATACTTTGAAAAAAACCCAAACAAAGCCAGAAAAAAAACCCGAACCACAACCAAAAACAATAGTTGATTTTCTCAGCTGACCTAAAAGTCTGTAAAGGAGGGTGGCACCACTGTCATCTGCTCACATGAAAAAAAAAATAAAAAAGGGAAGCTCTTCACTTAAATTTATACCTCACAGTAGCTTAGCACAGATAAATGGAAAGAAATGGTAAAAAACAGTCAGAAAAACTACAGACATATTAAGCACAGGAATCTTCTTTGAGACTACTTTAGCAGTTGCAAAATAAACCCAGAAATTAACTCACTTCAGCATCCATCCTTTAAACAGTCAACTCCACCTGACGCAAGGGCTCTGTGCATTATCAAATATGATTAACTGTGTGCAAAGATGGCTGAAATCACCCAGCATGACTTGTACCACTCACATCATCAGTGACTAAGTATCCACTTACACAACCCTTCTGGTGGTGGAAGATGACACATTTTATCAGGCAATACAAAGGCACAAGGTTCTTCAAGGCAAAAAGGGAATCCCATCATCGCAAAAAAGCACTAAATGGAAAACCAGAAGCTATTTAGATTAGAGTATTACCCATTTTACCTTCTTTATCAAGTTAAATGTGTTACCTAACAACACAAAGACAGTATCTCGGTTTCATGCCTAATTTGAGAAGAAAATATTTAACATAAATAGTACTTATGGAGATACATCTGGCCCAAATGCCATGAGGGTATCGTGAGGGTCTTGGCACACTGCTAATGTGAACTGCAAAAAGGAACACCAGTGACATCCTCACATGCTTAGATAGTTTGCCCTGGATACTTCCTGAGAACATCTTCTTAGTTGGCCGTGGTTAATAGACCTTACACACACAAAACTGAGCCCCAAGATCACTCACAGAAGTATTTACTTTAGTGATTATCTACATGCCAGGACCAGTAAAGAAGTGTTATTTCTGACTTGTGAGTGGTTAGCACATATTCAAGAGAAGAACACAACATACAATGCCAACTGAGATATTTCCCAGGGAAATGCTGATTACACCAAAGTCCTCCACCCTTTTAGTGATGGTGGCTGTTGCAAAGATCACCAGACAGCCACCAAAACCCTCCCAGACAGCAAGTTCCTTGTCTGCATATAAGATAGCCAAACTCTGGGGACAAAAGAACTTCCAAATGACATTCTGCATTATTTGACTGTCTCAGGTTTATTCCTTGGATGGATTCATATACGTAAAGATGCACTCCACAAAGACAATTATTCTTCTGTTACGTTCTGACTACAAAATAAATGGTTAAAGCCACTCGTCATTGGGTCATAAAAAAAATTTGTTGAAATAATGAATTCAAATATACTAATAGGATACAGAGGTTCACCATTAAATTGTTTAATCCATAACTGCATAATACTGCACTGAATTATTTCTCCCCCCTTTTACCCCTGCTAGGAACCGACACAAGTACAATAATTAAAATAAATTTCAACACGACTATTTGGAAAATTGACAACATTTTCAAGAACTTATAATTTTCTTCCTCCCCACCTTCCCCAAGATAAAGTACAGTTTTGACATCTTGGTAAAAAATAGTTGCAAACTATTACTTACAATTTAGGACAAAATCACTGTTTTAATCATGACCTTTCATCTGTCCTTGATTTGGAGCGAAAGGGTGGGGGAAATTGGCCACTTACAGAAATAATCCTACTGGGCTTTCGTCTCACTGATTGACAGCCTCATGTGGCTAAACACATTCACAATTATAAATAAAAACTACCCCTCTCAAAATGGCAGAACTTATCCTCCATCAAGCAAGATGTGCTTGGAGCAAGTATAGCTTTTAGTGGAGATGGTGAAAATGATCTTTGAAAGATGTGATAAATATCAACTCTTCTGTATTGTCCACCTCCAACCATATTAGACAAAAGGATAGTCCTAATTATTATTTACATAAAGACCAGAATAGCTAAATACTGGCCATGTCACTATTACAAGAATGAAAAATACATTATTAAAAACTGCTATTAATAGTATGATAATAATATATGCCAATAAGCTTTTTTCAATTTCAGATTATACCTGAATATGGGCTGTTTGAAAAGCACAGCTACACTATTAGCTGGAGTGTCCTTACAGATATTTTCAAAACCAGACAGATCACTTCATGTTTGCTGTCTAAGACTACAGAAACAGTGCCTTGTTGGCATTTGTCTGAGTTGACAATGAAACTGTTGAGTGAACTAAATTGGCAGAAAATGCTTCACTGTTTCCCAATGTCACCTTGCTGCCAGGTTAACTTTCTGGTTGGGCTTGCAGTGGGGCAGAAGGAGTCAGTGCCAGATGAAAGGGAGCTGTGGGAGTGTGTGTCTGGGCAGAAGGCTGGCACACCAGGGCTGCCCCCTTCTTCCAGCAGCCTCCAGCTGAAGGTGTGGGCAAGTGCATCACCAGACCACACACCAGAAAGGGGATTCTGAGAGGCCTCACACTCTGCTGCTGCTGAAACTTTCTACAGTTTCTCTCATGCCTTGACTTCTCCAAGGGCAAAATAGGCACAATGAATCACACTTACCTTCCTAAAGGGCTCCAAGACCACTGAAATGGCAAGTCAGTGTGCCAATAAAGCCCATCCTGGAAGTTGCCAACCAGCTCCCCACTGCAGAAGTTTGTACAGTGATGCCAAGAATATCACACCACTTTGCAAGAGGTGGAGAGGTAGATGTATCACAGAGCACAACTGCTAAGCTGTGAAGGTGACTTGTAAATCAAGGACAGGGAGAGACAGAAAACTCTTTCAGACTCCTTCCTATCTTTCTCTAGACACTTATTTCCACAACCAAAACTCAGAATCAGAGCAATTTGACAGACAATGCTGTGTAATGATCACACAAACACCAGTCACTTTGTAGGGGGAAAGACCCACTCTCTTCCCACTTTGGTGGACTCCCGTAACCACTTCTGCTTCTGCACTGGAACCACACCCAAAGCACCAGGCAAGACGACACACAGGAGCTTCTCCTGTACTGTCACAGGCACTTCCAACAGGCTTTGCAAATCAATCACTGCATTAGTAATAACATTCCTACAAACACTTCTTTTCAGACAGCTGGTATAAGGTATGGGTTTTACTGCCTTGAGACAGGCTCAGAAGTTTCACAAGCCTTCCGAGAACAGGGTAGGGGTTTCCCCTCTCCCTCCCAACGGCACACCACCTTCCAAAAGCCAGGGAGGCACCACGCCGAGCAATTTGGAACAGGACCCACGGCAGCAGATCGGCCTGGGCAGAAACAACGCTTGTCTGTCTAGGTAAGATCCCTGCCAGCCTTCCTACTAAAATTAGAAAGTGGGCGACAGTACCTTGGCGCCTGTCACTTGCTGGAGACAAATCTTTAGCTCTTTCCACAGCCAAGGGGTGGCATTTTGATTCCTGCCTGCCAGCTCCAAGTCGTGGTGGTACCTTGCTATCAGCTGGGCTCTCTGGTGGCAAAACCCCTGCCTGCCATCAGCTGCCTGCCCTGCCCTTCGCCCCAGCACCATCCTTCTTCCCAAACAGCAGAAAGGGGAGAAAGTCAAGCGAGAGTCATAACAGCTTGAAACAGGCAAAACTTTCCAGAGGGGGGACAACAATTTTCGCTCGATGGAGATTAAAACTCCCATCCTGGGTAGGTCAGGAAGTAAATTCAGCGTGCAAGTAGGCGTACTCATAATTCACACAGTTATAGCAATATCACTTTTTAATCAAAAGATCTCAACCTCTTTCACATAGATCACAAACACTAAGCGTCACAATATTCCTGTGATGGAGCAATGAATTATTGTGCCCACTTTTATTAAAAGTATTTAAGTTGATCTATTACCTATGTAGGTTACAGATATATCCTACTGTCACAATCTCAAACACATTGATCCTCACAAATCTTCTCTGAAGTAGGGAAATGCTATTTTCTCCATTTTGGGTAATTGGAAACTCCGGTGCAGACAGACCACGGCCAGATGAAAATGATGTAAAAATCCACCTAATCTCTGGGCCTCCACTTTCAATTGGCTAGGCATTTCTAAAGGCCTAGAGACACCCAGTAAAAACCCTCTAGGTTAGGGATTAGGCAGAACCTAGGCCTAAATTTGGGTTGAAATGGTCTTAATGCATTTGGCATCTTTCCTGTTTTAGCTCCTTGCAGCCAAAACACACCATGGGGCTCTTGGCTAGAAAATGAGCCAAGCTTCACAGGGGAGAGCCCCACACGGGCTCTGCTGCACAATCGGGGCTTCAGCCTGTCGGCTGTCAAAGCAGCAACCTTCCCTCATCCATACTGAAACAGAAAATGTAAAAATGTCCATCATAGGAATATTAAAAAAATAATAATAATAATTAAAGAGTTTTCATTGAAACAAAAAGCCTGTACTTTCAGTTAAAGACCTGAAACAGAGATGTTACTTCTTCAAAAATAAAAAAAAAAAATTTACTTTCCTCCCTTAGTTGCTTCATCTTCCTCATAATAAACTACTTTGTGATCATTAGAGAGGTTTACACTGTAGAAACAATGCTGAGAGAAAGGAAACACAGAGGCTAAGCTTTTCATTTAATTTTTGAAAGTGAAAAATCTCTTGGGTAAAAAATGACACCTCTGCTTTTTCTAAGCTATATATGGGTTGAAGCACTTAGTGTTTGGCTGCATCTGCATACACATTATAAAGTTATCACAGTTTTATGCTTTTATTGACAAACCTCTTCAAAAGAGTTCTGTTTTCTGTCAATTGTGAAATGCAGCATGTTTACACAAAACAGAAAATAAGATGCTCCTCACCCTACTGTTTTAAGTCCACACTTTAGGAAACTATCATTAGATTGTTATTTTACTATAAAAGCTTGGTAAACTAAATGCTGCTCTCAGGAAATTATACAAAACCCATGGTTTTTTAAAAATATATATTCAGATATCATTTACCCATATATTTGACACAAATGAAAATAAAACAGCATTTTAAGCTCCTGCAAATGACAATATCATGTTATCTAGATAAGTAACGCAAAGCTATTATTGAAATTCTGATGGCATTTTCTTTACTGGTAAAGGAAAATTACCTGTAATGCATAGTTTAAATAATTACTTTTAAACAAAAGCTTCTTTTCTACAACATTTATTTATCTTCTGAGACCAGCTCAGCAGGGTTATGTATTTTAATAAAATTGCCTTCAGACTGTTAATGGCAGGGTGTGTGTTAGCACAGGAGAAGGGATGGCCGCTTGACTCCTGTTCCTAATACTGGGAGTTGGTCCAGATTCTGAAGAGCCAGAACTCTGCTGTGCATTTGGGTAGGTAGCAACACTTGGCCTTCCTCATGAGAACTGGCAACAGCATTTCAGGATGATGGGTCAAAACTGGAAGGCTTGTAATTGTGCTTACAACAGCAACAACCACCAAATCTGAAATTCCTTTTACTGATGCTTCACGTGATTTCAAGCCTCCCAACATGAAATTATTTAGTAAGCTCTTGCTCAATATTTCTCCATTCTATTTCCTGCTCAAGGTTGACGTTCTCTGTGCCATATCAGGAAACTGTATAATGACTCTGAGCTACTCTGTGCTGAGTTTATGTGGCAGGTAACCAGCAGAAGTCATCCAGATAACTCTCTGGTAGACCTTGTTTCCTCTCAGAGGAAGCCACAGCCAAAATTCACTTTGATCCACAAAGTGTAAGCTCTTCTTGGAGAAGCCATGGAGCAAACACACACCCTTCATCCATGGCTGCAGCTACAAGCCCTGGGCTCAGGTCATACCTGCCCTGTGGGAACAGGGAGTCCAGCTCAGTTTGGTCTCTCCTTTCCATCACCACCAAGCCTTTCACTTGAAAAACATGCACATCTACCTTCTCACATCCTTACATTAAAAGCAAGTTTATTTGCTTGATTAATTCACCCTATGTTTATATAAGCTTACTTATTCACATGGTTAAAGTCATCTGTTTAACATTTTTGTCTTCAAAGGGATTAAAACTCTAGAAATGAAAAGCTATGATTTTTTTCACATAAGCAAACATCACAAATCTACTTACACTTCAGAATCAAATTTGCTAAATGAGGTGGTCTCTTTCCTTTGGTGAACAGGTATCTGACTAGAAGCAGAAAAGGAGACAAAAACATCCCACAGTGTTGTAAATGATCATGATATTGGCCAAGAAGAGACAGCAGGATTTGTCCATTGCATTGACCCTGTATTTTAGAGAAGGTTAACAACTTCACAGAGCTGTCAGAATATTAACTAACTTTTAAACGATGCTTAGAGAAAACCATGCAAAATGTTCACTAGTTGAACATTTTTTGAACTACAATAAGACTGATTTTCACAGGTCTTGAGGCACCCATAGCACCTGCAGAAGGAGACTTACTAATCACCTTAGAAAAACAGTCCAGATGCACACTGCTGCCAGGGTAGCTGGACCAACATCTCCCAGTGGAAAGCAACATCATTAAACACACATGGAAAGCAGGACAGACAGATAAAGCTCAACTACTTTTTTTTTTCCTAAATAAAGAGCATTTCCCCTTTCAGAAAAAGTGAACAAGAAGTGAACACCCACACATAGCCTCAAAGCCAAAGAAAAACAAAGCTTTTCAGAAACCCTGCCCTCCAGCTGGCCCAGCTACACCAGGGCTAGTCAGATCCTACTGTTCTAACTACTAGATTCCCTTACTCCCACTATTCAGTTTTCAGAAAGAAAACCATGCACCTAACACAAAATGTACCCATGTGCAGGACATATATATATAAACCCCAAACTTGTTGACAGGAGGAAGGCAGAGGAATCACTTCTTCACATCTTCAGGGGCAAATTGGCTTTTTAATTGCAGAATTTTTTTTGTCCGGAAAAAGTGTTTCTAAAGAGTAAAACCATTACCAGAGAAAAGATGACCAGGAGCATTCTGACCTAAACTAAGGAGGTAAAAAACATCCAGCTATGCACACATAAAATTTGCTCACAGAGGAAGTCAGAAACAAGTATATACGCCACTGGATTATAACTTCAAATCCCAAGCAGATTGAGCCAAGGCATTTCTAGGTTTACAACACTTCTCCAAGACTCTAGTGCCAGTTTCTCACTCCCAATGTGGTCCCAGCTGTCCTAGCAACATTGCTTTTAGAAAGAGGTCACATTTGGTCAGTCTGGTGTTTGTTGGAGCCATATGATTTTCATTGCTCATGATATTTAGATAAGAGATCACCACCCATCCTACCTAATTGTGATACCCAAACCCACACAGATTACTTTAAAGAATCTAGTCTTGGTTGCACTGATTTTTTTTTTTTTAAAGAGACATAAACCAATAGTTTCTGCTTGTCAGAACAAGAAAGGACATTCCATACATGTTTTCTGGTGCACTCAGCTTCTTTAGTTATTGCTTCCTGTTTGGTCCCATTTTCATGGATATATCAGTGGAGAATGTGCATGATTTTAACTTGTGTTGTCTGGGAGTAGTCATCCACTGATTCTCAGTCACCTGAGCAACAGTTGCGTGCAAAATGAAGGGAACAAGTGAAAACCTTATGCCAAGTCTCTCCCAAGCTATAATCATCCCAATCCCCTCTTAAGTGACAGTTCTTGCAGTTGAAATTCTCAATGATATAACAGTAAGCACCCTCACATAGAAACACTCCAATAAAACATCATATTATGATTTTGACTTGACATAAATATGATACTCTTTATACCTGGTGGGTCTAATGATCAATCCAACAGAGGAACCCACTCACAAGCCACTCTTGCAAACAAGCCTTAATCATGGATTTCTACAAAACCAGCACAAAACAAATGAAAACTAAAGCCACCCAAGCAAATAAAAGATTCAGATCTCAAAGTTCAGGATGACTCAGAAATGCATGCAAATATTGTGAGCTTGCAGATTACCAATTTAGCAGTTGGTTTCATTTTGAGACCTTTCTGGAGGGGAACTAATACAGTAACAGCAATTTCTCCCAACCCACTTCCCATCGTTGTCACACAGACAGACTCAAATTGCTCAAGTTGACCAAAATCAGCAACAGAAAATGGCATTATAATGAGAATTTGCCCAAGAACTTTCATATTATTCACCAACTAGAAGTAAAATCTGAGGCAAGCATACAACCTCAGACAAAGTCCTTTTCCTTATTTCATAGAGCTACACTCTGCAGCCTACAATGGGTGTACAAGTTGCAGACGCAGACTACATAGATTTAACAAGCTTTACCACATCTGTGTGGAAGAGGTTTCTGCAACTCTAATGATACTCAACTCTTTCTCATCAAAATCATATAGAGGGAGAAGTAATAAAAAACCATGCTTTATTTGGAAAAAGGTTGAATAATTTATTTTTAATGACTTTAAGACAACTTATCCATAAAAAAATACCAACATTCCTCCTCTTTCAATCTCTGGCTGCTTTTCATTTTTATCAGGAAGACAAGTTCTGCCACATGGTTCAAATTTTTTTATACATTGATCTTTCTACTGTAACTTTTTTTTACTATAATGTTAAATTAAGATGCAGGGATAAATGAGAGTATATATCTCTATAAGTACATTTGTATATACATGAACATGCTGCATTTGACAGTTGCCTTCTCCACTTTTTCCATGTCACTTTTTACCACTTTAACTGCAATCTCTTTGTAGTGGGAACCATGTCTTTCTATTCTTACTTGCACTTACAGTTCAAATTTGATCAGAGTTTACAGCAATGATGTTTATATGCTAAGGAACTACAATAAGAAATCACCCACTATTGTGTGGAAAAGCACATCTATGAAAATCAAAAGCAGCATGTGAAAAAATAATTTATAAATAATATTTGAAAGTTTAATGTATCCTGATCAAAGGCAGTGGAAACAGAGGCTGAGCCTGAAGAATTATCTCCAGTCTGACATGCTTTAACTACCAGTTCCTAGCAGACAACTAAACTGTTATGAAAAAGCACAGAAACTGAGCTTTAATACCAAACATATGACCCAGCACACATAGGGAGACACCCTGATGCATTACACTGGTTTGCTTGGAGATGATGTAACTTCACAGCAAAAAAACAGATGCCAATGTATGGTTTTTAAAATTTCAAGAAAGCACTGGCAAGTGAAAAAAAAAACCAAACAACAACAAACCACAACCAAAACCAACAAACCAAATATCCAAACCCAGAAGATAAATTCTTCCAGACCAAACATTTCCCTAATCATGTTCATGTACAGGTTGTTAGAGGTCTATTAGTGATACACACTGAAAACACAAATACTTCATTCTCAGACCAAAAGTTTTGCAACCAAAACTATTTTTATAATGCTGATGAGTCTTTTCATAAGTGCTAGGGACCAGATTATTTCAGATTAGAAAATGATTTATTCTCTTATCAAACTTCTTTTGATCTCCGAGTTTGAGCCACGCTTGCTCCATGCGCCTGCAAATTCTCAGTCACAGGGGTTTGGTATTTATTTTTTGTGTGATGTGTTGCTGGAAACCCCCTCCAAAAAGCAGCACAACGCTGCTATGGGAAAGGCTGTGCAGATGAGTGAGGGAGGCATTCGCTGCCCCACAGAGCTTATTATTCCAACGTCAGACAAAGCACGACAGGTGGACCCAGCAGGGAATTTCAAATAGGGCAATACTTATTTTAGTGCTATTTACATCTTCTGGATCTCTGAATATTAAAATCTAAATGTATTCTCACAAATTTACAGGAGGGGGGGAGGAAAATCAAGGATTCTTGCTACAGTGTGCCGCAGAGAAGCAGAAATACATCAGTCCCTCCCTGTTTGGGTAAGCTCTGTCTTTTAAAATAGTCATAGGGCCAAGTACTGCAGTCTCACTCAGGCACATCTTATGTATCAATAGCTCTGCCTCAGTAAGAATTCAGGAAAGACTGCAGGACAATTTATATAATTGACTGGATCAGTAGCTACACCTGTTATTAAGATTACTTGACACAAGCGATTAAACAACTACCTGCAGTTGTTCATACCCCGCCAATATTTTGCCATTTCGGCTGATTTATCTATGATGCATGACTGCCTCAGGCTGAGTGTTTTGGAAATGGTACAGCTTCTTCTAAGAAAAAGGTTATGGAATATTACACTTAAAATCCTTCGAGCGTCTCCTCTGAAAAACACTCTGGTGCTTCAAGCTTCGGAGGAAGGTTTGAAATCTGGCAGCCTGGCTGTGCCTTTTGTTCCCAAGAATAGCCTTTTGTCCTCAAACGTGCCTCAAGTAAACCCTTAGGAACTGTCTTTGCAAACTGCAGTTCTCCAGTGATGAGTGCTTGGCTTTGCAGTGTTGTCACTGTGCTTTCAGCAGAGTTTTTATATGAAAGCAAGTGTTGCATCTTGCTTACACTGTATTCCTCCTTCACCCCGTTTAAAACCATGTAGAAAAGGAAATGAGAGTAATCAAATAAGTATTCAAAGAAGAAAAAACAGTGGAGTTACAGATATCACACAAGTACCTCAGTAAAATATTTCTTGAAATAAGGCAAACACCAGCCCAGCTGGTCCACACAGCACAGCTGTCACCCTTGAACCGAGCAACTTTGTCCACGCAGCTCACATGCAGTACCATCTCTTATACCAGCTCGTTATTTCCCAGCCTTTATTCCCTTTCTCCTCAAGCCACCCTCCTGCAGGAGAGGAGCAGTTCTGCCCCTGTCACAGGTGAGGAACCAGAAAACCAAAGCATTTGCTTACAGTTACTCAGAAAGGCTGTGAAGGTACAAGGAACTCGACTGCACAGGTCCTGGGCCAGCCTCGTCCCCCCAGAGCCGAGCCAACCCGCTGCCAATTCACATCAGCACTTCCAGAAACGCCTTGCTGGCAAGTAAGAAAACACACCTCTTACCTGCCAAGTCTCCCAGCTTAAATTCTCAACTCCTCTTCTTTTTATTTTCTTCTGCTTCCAACACTGAAGGCAGCGAGGGGAAAGAAAAGAAACGAAAAAAAATGTCAAAGGAAGAGCCCCAACTATTTCATTCAGAAGCCTTGTCATTTTCAACACAACTCTCCTGAGCAAAAATCTCAAGGAAATAAGTGTGGTTTCTCCACTGATTTTTTTACAGAACTCAGGTCAAGCTCATAGCAAAGGCCTCCCTAAAGTATGAGATGCTGAACCCGAGACCAAGACCCGTGGCAGGGGGAGGGAGTTCTCATTCAAGGAAAGCTAAACTGAGAGTAGCAATTTGTATTAAGAAAAATATGGGGATAAGCACAGTGCTTATTCACAAAACTGTAGGGATTCATGTAACTTTAATTAACCAGAAGCCCCTACTCAGACAAGCACAAACTCACACAGGAACTTTCAGGATCTGCAGAGGGGGGAAAAAAGCACAGAGGGGCAAGTGGGAAACTGAACCACAGTCAGCTGAAATCAATAGTGAGGCTGACAGCCATTTCAGTGGACTTTGGAACATACCCAATGTGTCAGAAGAGAAAAAGATGCAGCAGGAACAGGGAGAATAAATTAGTATTATTAGTATACCTGAGCAGATTAGTATTAGAGCTACTAATAAATATTATTAGTAGCACAACTTAAGAATAGCTGGGGAACTGCAAGAGGAAGGACAGATTCTGCTCTTAAGGCTCATAAATGCTGGCTTCCTCCATCAAAATCAATGAAGTAGTTTTAGATTTACATCAGTGTAACTAAGAACAAAATCAAATTAAGGAGCACAGAGTAACTGGAGAAAAACCAAGCATTATTGAGCGTTCCAACACTGGGAGGCACTCAGATACTATAGTGCTGAAGGCCACGTTAGTAGATTGATTAAATGTTTGATCCATCAGTAGGAGATTTATCCAATATGGGGAGAAAACAGAGCTCTGACACTAGACTACTAATCAGCTATTATTTATAATTTCTGCATGCTATAAACATACAAAGGAAATGCTTTATAGCATTTGCAGTAATAATAATTCCCTTTTTTTCCCCACTCTTGAGATTAGTTCTAACAGATTCCTTCAACATTTTAAAAGTGTTTTGTAAAAGCATTTTGAAAGAGGTTTCAATAATAAAATCCCAGGACTTTCATGTTCTTATTTAGATTCTCTCTCCTTTTGGTCTTACAGATTGATACCTAATGCTACAAAAACTAAATCCAGAGCCATTTATACTATTTTTTTTTTTGCATGCACTATTTTTCTTGGAGAAACAACAGAGTCTTTCTCTACGCTTCATTGCCAGGCTCATCGTGAGGTTTGTATGTGACAGTGTGAAAGTCGCAGTTTCTTTTCAACAGTTTCATGCTCCCACAAACACAGACTAGTTTCTTTTACACACCTACTTTCACTAATGCATTGCCATTCCTTATGTCATATGCACTCTCTGCCTCTGTTCTAAACCCACAAACCCTAAAAAAAAAAAAAAATTAAAGCTCCAACTTGAGTTAACCTTTCTTACATTTTCTTATTTCCCTCTAAAGATCACTGCAATTATGACATTTTTCCTAAGTCCTTACCACTGGGATTTCAAATGACTTGAACATACCTGGCTTTGTTACACATATTGCATATTACACACAACAAATTACTCCAGCCACCCTGCCTTTCATTTCCACGTTTAGTCCATAAAGTCCACCCATTTCTAATGGTACCAAAAATCAAAGCCAGCCACGTTTTTGTGACATCTCCGTCACCCACATACACACACATTTTTTCCACTTTTGAGTAGATGGCCTAAAGGCACAGAAAAGGCTATTATTAGTAACCTGGGGAAATCTATTTAATCTCAAATTGTAGAGATTTATGTTTAAATAAGTGAAACAAGGTTCTATCTAGTTCCTGCTCCCACAGGTAGGCCTTGATTAGTAATTATGAGTTCAGTCCTTAAATTTCAACTAATAATGAGACCATTAAAAAAAAAAGGCAGGTTTAAAGTTCTTTTATTTTAAGGAATGAATTACAAGATATAAAAAAATTGAAGTCTCTTTAAGAGAAAATATTAATTTCCTTTCAGAGAAGAAAGATGATGTCCTTGGCTGGATGGTTGTCCAATAGGATCTACCCAGACTTTTCAAAATATAGACAAGTTTAACCAGCACAAGAAGGAGTTTTCCTACAAAGCAGTGGAGCAGTAAGCAGAAAGCTACACCTTCCCATATGTAAGGTGAATTTGTATTTATATGCATTTATATGAGGGTTGTGTCAAGCACAGCATGACACTGTCCAACTTGGTGTTCTTCTACCAGTTTGTGCATTGCTGATGAGTGAAAAGACTTGGATCCTATTCCAAAGGTCTAATGATCACAAGTGCCACTATATTATTACTATTACTGAACCTATTCTTAAATTCAGTTTCAGAAAGAAACAACATTTTCATAGCACTTCCCTAGGAGCTGCACGTGTTTTTGATTCCCAGTGCTTGGTTGTAGTGGGATCAGAAAGGTATGATCCAAAACACTGTTTAAAGGAATTTCAGAAAGTCCACCTGGATATTTATTTGAGCATGTTTCTTCAACTTTACTCAGAGATCAGGCTCTCAATTGTATTACAACAAACTTATTGGAGATTACAGATTAGTAAATAGGCCACTGGTGCATGTAGGATCAAAAATTAGAGCTCAGTGTCTTGGGTGTAGCTGCATTAGTACTTGAGAGTTATCATCTGCTGCATGAAGGAAATGGAGCAGAAAGCTTGTCTTTAGATCACCATTTCCCTTTCTTCCATCTCCCAAAAATAAACAATTCAAAGACATTATGAAAGCTTTACAGTAAGGACTCATGCAAAACTTTTGCCACAAAATGTAAAAATCCCTCATGCTTCATTACAAATCTGAAAAACAAGACAGTATCTGCAAACAAGTTTCACACAATGATGATGAGTGTTAAAACAGAAACTAAAGAAAAGCTCCAAGACTGAGAAAGAACTATGGGTTTAAGACTAAATTATTTGAAGTAGAGTGTTTTCATATGTTGTGGTCAAAAGGTGGGGAAAAGTAGTATATTCATAAACTGGAAACTATTTCAATGGACAAGGACTCTTGCAACCAGTAAAAAAATGTGATTTACACATCTTTTTGGACATCCCCAAATTTATGTTTAATAGCAACGTATCTTCATCTTCATGTGTCAATAGCTGAAAACACTTTATAATTCAAGAGGATTTCAGGGGGTTCTGGAAATCTATCAGACTTAGGCTGGAATTTATTACACATTAGAAAAGAAACACCACAAAGCAAGTCACCTATATTACCCATCCACAAAAATAGCATCTGTCTTCCTGGCTCTATTTTTGAGGTTAGCAAGAATTTACTCTGAAAGCAGTCTTATCACTTCAGTGATTCCCCTTCCAAACAATCCCACAATTCTCATTTTTATGCTTTTCAAGCCCTTTACAGCACCCTTTGAAAGGCAGGGCCTGTCCTCATGCAGCTTCTCCATGAAGTGCCAGCTGCAGTAGGTTTCCCAGTTCCCACCTGTGGTTTCAGGGTAGTCTTCTCTGGGATGCCACAGTAGAAGACATTACCTAACATCCCTCAAGCTTTCATCTTTTTCTTCAGCATTGACAATATGCATTTAAGGAGAGAAAGCACAAAGCTAGATACTTGGAATCACAGAATCATTTAGGTTGGAAAAGACCCTTAAGGTTAATGTTTGGACTCATTGGTTTAACACTGCGAAGTCCACCACTAAGCAGTGTCCTTAAAGTACCATGTTTGTACACCTTTTAAATACTTTAATGGATGGAGACTCCACCACTTCCCTGGGCAGCCTGTTCCAGTGCTTGACAACCCTTTTGGTGAAGAAATTTGAACTTGAACTTACACAAGCCTGGAAGAGCAGCTCAAAAGGCATAAACCACTCTGCTCACCTCAGTGAGGTGTTAACACAGAAAATCCCAAAATTACTGCAACAGGGTTGAAGTTTAAACTATTTCAAGACTTACATGCGAGAAAAGAACTGGTTGTACAAAGACATCCCACTCTGATGTTGTAGGCATGTGGCATTTGAAAGATAACCTGTTTAGCCTCCTCCCACCTAACAAGGAACCAGCCTCATAGAGCATAACACTACAACAACCACCCATACAAGAGAGGGATTAATTCAAGCAGCTCAACAGACTTCAAAAATAACACTCCACCTAAGTGACTGGAATAAGTGAAGCTCCAGAAGGGCATTTACACTTTTTTCTACTCTCCTCTGCTCTCACTACAATACTCATACAGAAAATTTCTTAAATCAGATATGGCAGAATGACTAATAATCCATTTGCACTCCGGGTGAGCTTGGCTAATGAATTCAAATGAGAGCAGAAGCAAGCCACAGACCGCCAGATTTTTAACATCCTCATATTTTCTACTAATGCTGTAATTGTAATTAATGTTTACTTTGTTGTGTATTTTATTGCTGAGTCTTTAAAGTCCTCTGGGATCCCTTTGGGATATACAGCACTATATAAATGTAAGTTGTTATTATCAAATAACAATCACTGGCCATTTAAATTATACAATAGCTACCTGATTATACTTAACCAAGTTTAAGCTCTAATAAAAAATGATTATATATAATCTAAATTAAAGACATTTTTCCCCAGTTCAAAGAACCCAAAGTTCTTCACATTGAATATGCAAGTGCCCTGCAACACCTGGAGCGTGATACTGAAATCAGTTAAGACTTCTGTTGTTGCTTTCAATGGAGATGTGATAAGATGCTTGCCAGAGAGTTAAATACCTTCAAAATTCTACTCTTTCTGAAGAAGGAAAATTAAGATTTGTTTTGTTTCCCCCAATCATATGAGAAGAGTATTCATCATCTAGCACTGATCCTGGAGCACCTGTAACAGTCATTTTGGCTGTACCAACAGTTATACATACACTGTAAGTCCGAGGTATTATTTCAACACAGCACAGACATCTCTGAGCTTACACCAAAGCAGGTAACTCAGTGTTGGTCCTGTCAACTGGATGCAGTGTGGGACACAAAGGTTGCAACTGACTTTTCCTCTCTGTGGTCAAAAGTTCTGACCTCGTCTTCTGTGATAAATCCACAGGGACATATCCTCCAGAATATTCACCCTTAGTCTTGTGCATGAAAAAGTCCACGCAGCCATGAGAGACATTTTAGGATGCTGTGGATTCTGAAAGTGCTGTTGTCATGCATACTTCAAAATGCCAAAAATCATGCAATTAGCAAGAAGGTACGGTGACATTTTACACACAAACTCCTGTAGAAGATTATTTACTTGACTGAAGGGTTAGAAATCACATCTCCAAGCTTCAAATCCATGGGGGAAAGAACTAATTGAGCTGAAAGTCCAACTCATGAAAACATGACTCCAGGACTTAGAGAGGAACCTTGCTTTTGGTCTCTCCTAATAAATACCACGAGGCTGGGGGGAGGGCGGAGTGTGAGTGGAGACACGTCTTTCCTGGCTGACCTCTGCCAAGTCATTTCCCTTGCTTCAGGTTTCTCATCTGTGGAATGGGGGTAATGGCATTAACCTCGTTGCTGATGAATAGCCTTGTAGATGGGTCTACATTATATTTCAATGATAATAGATCATCTTATGGACCTTTTAGCATCAATAAAAAAAAATTAATTCCAGAGTCAACGACCTGTTGGCAAGTGAGGACTAACCCAGCTTAAACTCAACTGCACAGGTTAAGAACACAGTCTGCCCAGGATTCCTCCAGCTGAGATGGACAGATTGCCCTACAGGTCATAAAAACCTAATGGGGGCTGAAACATTTTTGCTGAAAAGCATGTCTCTGTGCTGGCTACAAAAGCAGGGTCATTTGACAATGTTCAAAATCTAGTGACCTCAGAAAAGTGCCCAGCAACAGTTAGGATGGACCTGGAGCCCTAACCTTCATTTTAATCAGTTGTGTATTCCTCTGAACTATTTAAAAAAAAAAATAAAAATCTAAGGTTTGATTTGAATTTCCCTCCTTTTCTTGCTTCCTCTTTTAAATCGAGGAATTAGAAAGTTGATTTTTAAGTGAAAAATTTACTAAAAAAAAACTAACTTCAGAAAATAAATTTCCCCCACCAGAAGTATAAATATTTTGTTTCTAAGCTGATATTAAAAGAAAAAAAAAAGTGTCCAATTTTCGGGTAAAAATTGTTCATTAATTGTTCAATTTCGTTTTAAATTAAAATACCTGAAGTGAGAAAAAAAATCTTCATATCCTTGAGAATGGACATCAGTTCTTTAAGATGTGGGATGAGATTACACTGGCTGAAGATCCTGCTCTCCAGCAATGCAAATAACAATGACATGCCACAGACCTTTCACATAGACTTAATGACCTCGGTGGCCCTCAGCCAGCTTCCACCAGCTGAGAATCTGGGACAGAAGCCCCAGCTGAAATCAGGGCTCCCTTGCAAGAACTCTATACACACAAAGCTACAGACAGCCCTCACAATATAGTTTGTAAAAGGAAAGCATAACCAAAAGATGAGAAGTAGTGGTTATTATTAAAGGAAGCATAAGCATCTGTTGCAAAGTGACAAACCTGGGGAAGAGCAAGGCATAGATTTCTTGAGTTCTGAGCTCCCAACTAATGCTTCTGCTCTTAAGGTCATTCCTCGAAGTCAGGGTGGAAGTAAAAAATTAATAAATTAATAAAACCCAATGTGTGTAAAAGTACAGCAGTCACACATCAAAACTTCTCTTTACATTAGCTAACTGATTTTTAAAGTGTTACCCATTGATCTCTCCTGCTTGCTGGAGCCTGCTGTTGGTAGAGTTCTTCAGCTGCAGAAGGTGGTGGATGATGACATCTGTGTGCACGCACAGGTTTCTCCTGATGTACAAAGTCCTCCATCAGCACCAAGACTGCCTGAGCTGCCAGAAAATGCTGCCTTTTGTTTGACACATGTCAGCAGAAGAGCATGGAATGCTACCCATCAGCTAAGCCACAGCACACCCTGCCACACCAGTTAGTTAGGAGGAGCCGGAAGACTAAGTCAGGGTGACACTTCAGGTGGGAAATCAGGATCCGGTAGGTGTGGGGAGGAAAGGAAAGAAGGGGGGGGTGGTACAAGATCCATACTGTGGTTTTGCTGGAAGGACACAGCCTGTCATAAGGAATTACCATTAATTTGCACCAGCAGTACAGTTAGATTGAGACCAGCAAGCGACGATGACAAACAGCACTTGCAAGATCACATAATGAGGGGGCAAGGCTGCTTCACTGGAGCCGCTTCACTCAATTAGTGGACAAGGCTTTTAATGCTGCCATGCACAACCAAAGCAATTTTGATTACTGAGAGCTAAGTCTCCATTTAGAATGAGTCAGAAGCTGAAACCTCTTCTTTTTTTTTTTCTCCTTTCTTTTAATATAATTTATCTACAGAGTATTCAAATAGTAATAAGCTGCCTGAAAGCTGGACACATTAGCCTCTGTTTGTCGCCAAGTAACACTGAAATATACTTTCTAACATAAGTTCAAATAGCATCCATTCTAGCAAATGTAACTGACAAAAAGGTAGCAAGCAATCAATACTACGCCAAAAGCGAGGGCCAAATTCTGCTCTTATTCACTGTGATTTAACCGTGAAACTTTGGAAAGGGATTTTGGTAGAACAGCAAGAATTTCATGACAGTACACTTAGAGCAGCAGCATGCTTTCTTTACATTCCCCTATGCTAGGTTTACAATTACTAATTTGATTGATTCTGTTAGCCAAAGACCAAAACTGGATTACCTCCTGAGTAGCATGTAAAATTTTCTTTGTTCATTTGTTTAACACGGATTTAGTTGATGTTTAGGAAGCATGACCTGATCCTAAGAAACTCACAAAACCCGAGCAGTCTGTTAACGTTCATTAAACTCTTCTGAGTTATTTCTGCTAGCTTAGGTCCAAGCCTGAGTTTCCACTGTTGAAAGGGGAATTGTACAAATAACTGTGGATTAAAGATACTTTTAATGGGCAAAAGGTGGTGTTGCCAGAAGTTTAGAAGTAGATCCTGTGAACAAGATGCTGCTGCCAAACCTTCCTTACCATTGTTCATTAGGGATTCAAGTATTCACTAAGACCAGGAGGACCTGACCTTAAACTAAAGATGATTTGGAACAAGTACCTGCATGTCCACCATATCCTAATATCTACCCTAACTAGGGGTACATCACAGTCTCATTATCAGTCTTTGCAGTTGAAGTTCTGCATAGGCACTTACATATCCCTGGAATAAGGAGTGGACCCCAGTTACCAGTTTTCACACAGAATGGCCTGGCCACACACCTACAGAATTATTCTATTTCTCCCTCCAAGAACATGTATGCATGATTGTATGTGTAGATGGACTAAGAATGGAAGGAATATGAAATGAGGAAAAATTTAATCCAAGACCTTTCTCCAGTTTAGGAAGAAAGAGGATAAGAACATGGATCTCCTATGCGCCTGTGAGAAGTCCTCATCACTAGGCTGTAGAGTTAATGAGTCTCCCTGGAAATCCCAAGAAATCAAAATACTTTGTTTCATATATATTGAAATGAATCATTTTAATGTTCAGAATTTTATTTTCATCTTTATTTTGGCTGAAATTACTTATCAGATTTGACCCAAATTTCTGAAGAAATTCTGCTGCTTAGAAACTGAATTTTTGGACGCATAAATATGTTTCTGTGGTAAAAAAACTCTACCCAAATATGCAAGACTTCAGTACTTCATCAGGATTTCTTACAAGTGGGTGGAGGGGACTGAGGGGGGGGGAGCGTGCTGCAGTTGAAAGGGATTCCTTATAAAAGAATCAAGAGAGATGGTTTATCACCCACACTTCTCCCTATATCTGATGTAGCACAAAGCTGGATTTTTCCACTGGTCTCTGAAGTCCCGATAGTTACTGTGGCAGGGTACCCAACCCAACTGACCAAACGTCTGATGCATTAAGAACACAGAGTGGATACGGGCTTTGCCTAAAGCACAGAACCAGGAACATTTTAAACTGCTTCATTTCTCAGCTCCAGTACAGCTATGTATGTATAATTTATTTAAGATTTGACTCGGCAGGGTAGCTGCATGCAATCAGCATATTGTTTTTGTGAAGGTTCCCCCCTATTGCCCCTTAGACAGATTTTAACTGTCAGTGTATTGGCCTTTTGAATTTTTGTTTTCATAATACCATAAGCTATTTGAACATACATTATTATATACTAATCATTGCTTGTCCAATTTTTTTTTGAGTCTTACAGGCGACAGCAGAGAACAAGAAATGCAATTTAGTTAGGACTTCAAAGCAATGTTTCGTTATCATCCAAACCGGGGCTCTTTTATGCCTCTCTCACTATTTGGTTTTAAAAGTGAAAGGAAACCAGTCCCCTAAATTTGTTCTTTCAAATTTCCACCCACCTCCTCCCACTCTCAAAGGAGGGGCTTTATGATAATAGATAGGCTGATCTTGAGATCAATCACAGATAGAGATATATTTACTGTCCTCAGATAGTCATAGTATTGCTTACATTCACATGAATTAAAGATTGCCTAAATCCTGCCTCTGAACATTTCCAAAGTTTAAAAAGATAGAGATCTATATTTAAATTTCATATCCATCTCATATCTCTATAGTGGGATGAAGAAAAATACCCAATTCAATCACACCTGAACTCTATAAAAACTGGATCTTTCAAGATTTGCTATCATCCTGTGGACTTGTGTATGTAGCAAACCAGCCCTGAAAAACTAATACAGAACAGCCTCACTCCACACTCATTCCTTTTCAGGAGTGCCTTTGTATGGTTTGGCTTTGCTTTTGAAGTGGATTAAGCTAGACTCCATATGGCATTTTTAGTGGTGAAGCAAAGTGCCACAACAGGAACTAGTGCAGAACAATATTCAATGCACAGCCAAGCTTGTCCAATAATGACCTAATACAGTGCAAGTCTGAATAATATGCTCGGGTACAGCAAGATGTTGGATGCTTGATGAGAAAATTATAGTGAAAAATTCTGTGGTTTACTTGTGCGAAAGGTCATACTGCTATAGACATTCAGAATGGTTCCTTTATAAATTAAAATCCACAAACTTTGAATCCCAGATTTGAAAACCCCTGCTACAGGTGCAGTGGGGACAGCAACACAGCCAGGACAAGCAGGAATGGCATGACAGACTGCCACTTTTCATATAATGACTCTCCAGCCGTTACTAGCAGCCCTGGTTACCACTTCTTCATCCTCTCATCTTTCTCCCCTTTCTTTTTGACCAAACAGTCCAGTCTGGAAACAAAATGGCTTTTGTTAAAATCCATTTAGTTCCATGAAAAGAAAAATAAAAAAAAACTCCTCCAAACATAATTTTAAAAAGGAAATCAACAAAACCTTTGACATTTAACTACAAAAAAAAAAAAAAAAAAGCAAATCTGTTTTAAACTTTCACACAATAGGAAAAGTTCATTTGGGTGGAGCGATTGGTAGTGGAGCAGAGAAGGAGAAACTGAAAAGGTTAAGGTTTTCCTGTATGAAAACGGTAACTCAAACACACACTCAGGGGGACAGTTATACATATGTTTTTGAACTAAAACTCTAACCTGGCATGATTAATTTTGGCCTTAGTTTTGTCAAAATATTGAAGTCCATATGGCACAAAGCAAATAATTTTACATTTTTATTTTAAACCCCTGTGTTTTTCTTGTCTATTCCCTTCTCTTTCCACCACACACACTGGCAGCCGCTACCAATACGCCAAATGCCAAATCAACCCTGCAAGCTGGCTGGCACAAGCGCTCTACAATACTGGCACACGCTTCCTTTTGCAGGGGGATTCTCTCTGAAACCCCGTGGCACATCCAAGCATCCCTGCTTAGCAGCTGAGGACCCTGTCTACCCCAGTCACGTCAGCAACAGGGTGCCTTAGCTGCGAACGTGCTGCCCATTTCATTGTGCCTAAATCAAATAAAGCGGCCACACTTCGCATCAGTGCATCCGTTCCCCCTCGCGCCACAGAGAATCAGACGGTGCTTTAAAATATCTTTGTATCCAGCAACAGAGAGGTAGTGCTGCTGCGGGAAGAGAGGATTCAAATCCCTGCAACGTAAGAAGAACAAGAAAACAAGACATCACTCAGGCAGGCCAAGCAAAATCCTGCATCTGCAGTGGGCTGCGAAGAACATCGATGCCTAAGTGGAGCAAAAGGATGTGACTCCTTCACCTCTTGTCCATGAAGCCTTCAGTGAGCTAGAAGGAAATCAGGAGCACTGAAGGCTCTGCTGACTCTGTCAGGATTGAAACTAGTATTTGAGGCTAGGGTATCATGCCCTTTGATACCCTTCCTGTTTGTTTGGGTTTTTTTTCCCTGTGCTTGTTGTCGTATCACATGGCATTATTTATGTATATATATATATGCATATTTTTTAAAGATTTTAGTTCATATTCATTTAGAATATAAGACAGCAGATTCTTTAAATAAGCAGACAATATATTCTGTGTTCAGACAAAGACCAAGGCTGGGCATTGGACAGTCAAGCACACTGTACTGAACCAAAGGTGTATATACTTTCTAGTTCATTTTCTACACTTGCATGCTGAGTTCATGGCCAGGGATGAATCCTGCCTCCCAGCGTGAAAAGTGTCCTTTCCAGCTACAGCAACTGTGTCCATGATCTTCCAGACAGCCCTGGTGAAGGGATCAAAATAATGCTCCTTTTTCACTCAGACCAGAAAATGGTGAATCCTTCATCTGTGAGAGCCTGTTTTGAGGGAGGTCTGGAACATTTCTAAGAAGGACCCATTTCTTAGGCTGCACTGTGTTGCAGTGCACAGGCTAGAGGAGCCTCTGGGAAAACTCTCTGCAGCCACAGTTGTTCAGAGGACCTCACATCAGCCCAACACCTGCAATCTGAGAACAACCCCACACCTTTCTCTTCCTTTGAGATCCGTTGAGGAGCCCGGAGGACCAGGTGAGGGTACCAGCAATAGCCCACCATGCTGAGCATACAGCCTGCACAGTGTCATCCTACCTGGAGCTCCCAAAGCGCCGGAGGCTCCCTGCTAGGATACTCCACCTTGCCACAGCTCAGCTGGGAGCTGATGGAGGAACAGGTAAGCAAGAGCTCATGATTTGATTACTCCCTGCCACCGCGTCACGGTCAATCGAGATCGCTCAATCGCAAAGCTAAAAACTTTCCTCTGTAATAACCTCATGGAGAGAGGGGGGAACTTTGGTCTCTTGTAGCCACACAGGACAGCCACAAGACACTGGACTGTCTGCGTCTTTCCACATTATCAAGTTTCTGTTGGAGCACCAACTCCACCTAACAAATGTAACTTTAACAACAGTAAAACAACCTAATAGCTTCGCATGCCAGGGGGCTAATGTGGTGGGCCATTTAACGCTGCACTAAATAGCCCTGGTTTGGTTCTCATTGCCAAGTGCTGAACTGAGAATTGCAACTGCAGGAGCAGCTCCTAATTCGTTAGTTAAAGGGGGTCATTGCTCATAGGGTGGGGAAGAGGAAAGAAGGGGGGAAATATCAGACAACTCTAAACATTCAAAGTCGACAGAAGGTTGCACTCCTGAGAGATGGAGTATTTAGCTGAAAGCCTGACAAAGCTCTGCAGCTGGGAGGCCTGTGGTGGTTTTACTCGACACTAAAAAACTTGCCATAAGATACTTGTAACCTGTATAATAGGCTTGGTGGGAATGGGGAAGCTGGGAATGAAAGGAAGGTGAAAACATCTTGCTAATAACACCGCGGTTTCGTTTCAACTGGCCCTCAAAACCATACACCATGCAGGCTGCCAGCACAGCAAAGCAACAGCAAGACAAATAAACTGCTTTCTCACCCACTCTTCTTGAAAAAAAGAAACGAAAAAAAACAACCCCACAAACCAGATCTGATTGCAGAGGACATCACTTAAAAAATAAAAATGATACAACTAAACAAGCCCAAATTTACACCTCTGCAAAGGAAGAGCTTTATTTCTGAATGTTAGAACCCTAAAACAACCGTTTTCTCTAATTTCTGCCATCACTCAGATTGGCCTTGAATTACCTCCTGATAGGCCTCCCATGTGCTTGCAGATGAGAGAGTGTAATGGGGATCTGTTAATTAACTAGAAGCAAAGTTGCACGGTGGGGATCAAACACTGGATGCGTCCTAAAACTCCCACAGAGAAGATGAAATGCAGCGCAAACTTTAAAGACTTCCCGTCATTAGCCAAGACCTTGGCTGCTCCTGGCCCAGACCCCTCCTGTTTCAGAGAACAATGAGGACAATGATGGCAGAAATGAAATAGTGCAGCAAGCAACAAAGGAATTAGCTATTTACCCACAGAGAGAGAAAGGAAAAGAGGGGCAGGGGGGGAAGGGGGAAGGGAATTTGCTTTTTTCCTAGGGTTTCTGTCTACTTTTAATTAATTTACGGCTGCCAGGGACTTGCACACAGAGCACGCCCAGGAGCATTGTGTTAGAGTGCAGTGTTAATACATGTAACATCTACTGTTTACTCCCAGGCAGGAAGGAGAAGGAGCTGGGGCAGAGGGGCAGTGGGGAAGGAGGAGAGGAGATCTTCCCTCTTCAAAGCCACTTGAGAGAGACAGGCAGAGATGAGCAAAAGGTTACGCTGATCTCTAACTTCTATGAACCCGTTTCCATGCAGGCTGTAA
This sequence comes from Neopelma chrysocephalum, assembly GCF_003984885.1. Classification (NCBI taxonomy): domain Eukaryota; kingdom Metazoa; phylum Chordata; class Aves; order Passeriformes; family Pipridae; genus Neopelma; species Neopelma chrysocephalum. The sequence continues at coordinate 31,232,952 of NW_020897714.1, forward strand.
TCCTTTAAAGGAGCTCCAGGTAGGGTAGATCAGGAGAAGGGAGGGCGCTGGGACAGGGACACCCAGGTGAGGTGACAGCAAGTGCTGCAGCAACCAAAGGTCAAGGTTTAATGGGCTTTCTTCAGTGCCCTCGGGTTGAGGAGATCTCAGGGTGGAGACCCACATCCAAACAGTGCTCTGCAGAGATGCTCAGCCTCATTTCACCATGTTCCCAAAGCACTCGCCCTGAGCTAATGAACAAGGCTAATTGGCCCAGGCAGAGCACCACACCAGTAGCCAGCAGCTTCTTCAGCAGTTCCACAGATAAATACTGTCCCCTGACTTTACCAAGCTGAAAATCCAGCTACGGCTAAGCTGTGATTATCCCTCAGACACAAAGGCATAGCACCAGATTGAGACCTTACCATAAAGGCAACTGGATGCAAAACAGGATATACTAAAACACCCAAGCTGGCATTGTAAGCCTGAGTGGCTGACTTGAGCACTAAATGACAATTTCCTTCATCTTGCCTTGCATCTCAAAAAAAAAGTAAGCTCTGTCAGATGGCTATTTTCATGAAGCCTAAACCCCAGGATGCAATGCATTTCCATTGAAAGCCTAGAGAACAAGGCACAGAGAAGTCACACTGCGCAAGGAGAGCCCTGCATTAAGACTGCAGCTTCACATACAAAACCATCAGACCTCAGAGAGCAGAGTGATGGATGCAGCATGAGAAGCTGAAAGAAACAGCATAATTCTCCTGGTAGGTGCTTTGTGAACATTTGCTTGAGCTTTTGTCTCTCTTGGAAAACAAGCAGCAGAAACAGAGGCTCCACTGAAAAATAAAAGTCTGCAGCTGACCAGATTTATTCTTGGCCTAAACAGTGGCCTTAGGCAGCAATGGTTTCAGTCTGTATTCTGCACATGACTGCTTTTGATAGGGAATAGGAACATGAACATGAGCCCCAGGTGAGGATGAAGCATTTAGACTATTTTCTGGTTGCTCAGAAGAATGTTGGTGGATGTGTCAGTCTTTTTCAAGGTAAGAGCAAATGATACTATTACATACATTTTAAAACTAAGAGGCATAAACATTTGGTTTCTAGGCTACCTGTTCAGAAGAATCAGCATGTGTTTTACAGTTCAGCAAAAGGGACAAGACCTTCTAGGCTTAACAAGATCAAAGCAAAAGTTAAAAAGCCCACTGCACATCAGGCATGTTTGGCCATGTAGGAGAGAAGCACAGAAAACCTCCCCGACAGTCAGTCCAGGGCACCAGGCTTGATTCACCACAGGATAAGGGCAGGGGAAAATGAGAGAACATCCTTTGGTACCATAACTAGTGTCTCAGCACTGTCCTACACTAGCTAATTCCAGAGATGGGAAATAAAAGGTGAATAGAACTTTGGAGGATTTCACATCCATTTTCACATGTTATAAAGCCAGCTATATTTTCAAAGGGGAAAGTGATGTCTATTTTTTTCCAAAGGCATCCCATTCCTGTGCCAGATAGTTAAGTTTTCACATAACCAGCATCATTCTCCATCATTACCTACACATCACTCAACCCTAACTAAACTGAGCAACAATATCTAGAAGAACATCTCATGCTCTTTCACTCTTCTGTCTTCCAGCAGCTCTTGCACTTCTTTCCTCAAGGACTGCTTGCTTCTCATTATTTGGAAGAAATTGCCCTCATGACTTCTCTCTACCGATGAGATTCCGATACCCACTTGGCACCCCAGGGATGACCACATCATTTGTGTCCTGGGCCCTGATGAGTGCTGCAGGGACATGGGGCACAAGCACTGCACTACCACTTCACACCTCCACCTTCACTGCTCTCCTTTTAGGTAATGCTGCTATTTACATTTTGCAGTTAGACACACTCATGGTTTGTCTTGCCTTGCCTTTATGTCAGGTGGGAAAACTTGTGGCAAAATTGGGAACTAAGCCCTCAGCTCCAGGTTAGTATTACTGGGGTGTCCCTACTGACTACTCATAAAACAGGTTCCTGTGCCTACATTTATAAACTGATGCTTCTCTTGTTTAGGACTACCAGATTTGTTCATGCAGGCAGCTGATGGTTTTGGGTATGCAGGCACCATTTTCTCGTTGTTTTGTTTTCTGGTGATGCTCAGTGAGACCACAAAGACCAAGGCATCATAGGGATTGAACACCTGGCAGAGCAGCGAGGAGGTCACTTTGAGTCAGAGTTGAAGCACATTGAAGAAGGCAGTCGGTGGTAAACCAGCTTACAACTGTTGTATTTTGGGGAAAAGCAGACATCCATTTCAAGAGTGAGCACCACCACCCCTCGCTGCCTGATGTAGAAGCAAACCTCAATTATCTTGTTTATCCAGGCAGATCTGTTTGGACCTTTACTTTTGAAATGGAAGAAATCTCTTCCAGTTTAGTATATAAAAAAAGAGAGAATAAAGGGTACTCAGTTCATGACATTTGCTCAGATCTCAAGCAGAACACACAAGATTGTAGCTCCAAAGGGAAAACTGCTCTAACATGGCACAAATACATGAAATCAATCCTTATAAGTAGTTCTAAAGTGCAAAGTAACAGAGTCCAGGTTGCAAATTCTTTGCTTGTACGCACCTCTGACAGCACATTAGAAAAAGTGATTTTTAAAAATCTGTTTTGTTATTAATTCATTTGGCTTATATCACTGAGAGAAAATCATCCCATCACAAAATCTGCCAAAAGGTTCAGTTATTATTAGCCTCTAAGATGCAAGCTAATTGCTTTCTGTGTTTTTCACCAAAACCAGCTGAGATCCTGAGGTTCACTAAAAGGATGCTGCACATGCTCAGAAATTTGCCTGTCCTGAAGATTTTTAATTACATATTTGACATTAGTCTTCCCCTGTGTAAAATCTAGGGCTGGCATCTTGCAGAGACTTCAGCAAGCCTGTAACTCTGCACATGTTAATAGTCTTGCTGAAGTTAGGGGGACTGTTCAGATGCATAAACTAACATGTGAACTAGCCAAACCTTTGCAAAATCAGAGCCAAACTGAATCACAGTGAACACTGTAGACCTCATCACAATTGCCAGATATGAAGTACCTTTTTTTAAGGAAATGTATTTAACAGAAGAAATTTTATGGAGAGATCACTGGGGTTATCTTCTCTAAAAAATTATCAAAACAGATATCCAAAGACTGCAGTACTGCTTAATCCCTTTACCTTTATATATCTCCTCCTTCCCTGAAGTTAGTTCAAGGATAAATGTAGTCCAAAAAAGCCAAGTGACTTGACTTCTACACTCCAGTAACTCTCTGCTGCCACTATGATTTTTTGAGACAACAGCATCCCTCATACAGTCCATTTTAAAACAGGTGCTCTATGATCCAGTTTATTCTGGAAGCAGAAGGGAGAACAGGCTCGATGCTTGGTCAAGGCTAAAGTTCAGCAAGTTGACTCAGCTCAGAGCATGGTCAAACAGGTACCAGAGCAGGCTCAAGTGAGAGGCACAGCTCTAGTTGGCAGCTAGTTTTCTTTTACCCCATGGAAGACAAGTGTGAACAGATTAATCCTTATCAATTCCTTTTACTCTGCTACTTTGTCTTTTACAAGGACTTGTTGATAAAGAGTTGATATAAGCTATATAAGTCAACAGTACTAAAACAAAAAAGAGGACAATGGCTCACTCAGCTTTTTCAGAAAAAAAACCCCAGCACTCCTATTCTTAAGGACATGATCCTTAGTCCAGTGAAATCCTGCAGGAAGCTGAGGACTCTGCCTTGTTCCTCATCCCATGGACCTGCACAGCCAGGCTACACATTTGCTTGCACAACATACTCTTGGGCCTGCCACTCATTTCTCTGTTAATGGAAGCAATCAGACCTTATAAAATTAGCAGTATAGAGTTCTCTTCCCACCTGTAACAGGACAAATCACTAGGATGCAAGTCTTACCAATGCTACTCCCAGTTTCCAAGTTATTTGTTCCAGCCACAGCAGTTCACCCAAACCTAAGGAGTACCTTTCGCTGGCTGGTTCAGAAGGTGGCCCTTCCTTCCACTTGGTACCTTGAGCCAAGGCAACGCTATAAAGGTACCAGCAGCAGAACACTGTGCTTTGTTTTCCCATGGCACGGGCCATGACAAGCCTGAGTTTTCATCCAAGTTCTTATATAGAATCATGTAATGACTTGGGTTGGAAGGGACCAGAAAGATCATCTCGTTCCATCCCCCACCATGGGCAGGGATGCCACCCACCAGGCCGGGTTGCTCAAAGCCCCATTCCAGCCCGGCCTTGAACACTGCCAGGGTTGGGGCATCCAGAGATTGATATAACCAATATCAACCTCTTATGATTCAAAGAGTTGGATGAGAAACTCGCAAGAATGTTTGAAAGTAATAATTTCATTACAGGTGAGCAAACATCGTTGCCAAATGAGAAAGGTCCACATTTCAGTCTGATATATGATTTCACCTCCCTTTCTCTCCCCCCAAAAGCTTTCAAGCCCGTGTATTGCTATGCAAAGTTTTTGTTTTGACAAATACACAAGTTTTTTAAAAACAAAAATATGTGTTTTCTGACTACTTGACAGTACTGCTTATAAAACATTGCCATACATTTGCTTGAGCTACATGTGGGCCTAGAACTAAATATAGACTTCAGTTTTCAGAGTTGTCAGTGCCCACCACCTTACCCTCTCTTAAATGCGGAGGTGAACATACACTTTAGCATTGTGAGCCAGCTGATCTATGATGTATGTGTGTTTCATGTATGGAGTGTATATATAACAGAGTACTGAATAACTCTAGTGACTTGTTCAGGAGCCTAATCTTAGCCTGAGTCTGAGTTTTATAGGGCTGCTGAGAAAAAGAAAAGAAAACAAAAAATCCGCAACAAAAAACCCAAACCAAAACCACCACTTACAAGCACAGGGAGAGACTATTAAAGGCAGAGGTCTCTCATATAAGCACAACATGTGATTGGATAATATTGTCTGGATTAGCAGCTTTATAACCTAGCCAAGCCCCAGGGCTACAATTATCTGGTTGCATTAAACTGAAATCACCTGCAAAACCTCGCAGTGAATGAGCCCTTGGAAGTGTCTAATCTGCTGGTTTGCACTTGCAAGCGAAAGCAAAACTCAGCAATGGTGAAGAGATGAACAAACATCACAGTGCTAAATTTTCCAACTAGTGGTTCTAATTTTGCTTCAGAAGGAAGGTCTTTCCACTGCTTTTGGCTCTTCTTTCAGATACTTTCCAAATATAACATTATAATAAGCAAAGAATAAGAAGATAAAAGTCACAGTAATAGCTAACCAATTTGCACCTTTATAAAAGTTTTCATTTCATTAGTTTTGATGCAGAAACTCAGGAAGGTCTATTTTAAGGCTGTAGGAGGGACCAGATTAAATGCACACTATTCTGATTCCTGTCGGCCCCATCTCTGTTAATAGTTTGGAGGTTCTCAAATCACATTGTGGTTTTGAAGAGAAACCTTCCAAAAATAATTTACCCCTTTGTCCTTCCATCACTTTCTCCTAGTCCTTGACCAGGTGCCACAGGAACAGTTATTCCACAAGCATTTATCCATCTGGTACGTGATGTTTTTGTTCCACAAAACCCCTACAGCCTTGCAGTCTATCAACCAACCCACCCACAAATGAATGGTCAGTTTGAACTCTGACCAGCTCTCACTTCAGGCATTCACTTCTGCCTGTCTACAGTTCCCTCTGGTTATATAGATGGACATGATGAGCTCATACAATCACCTGTTGTTTATTGAGGTTTACCAGAGAAAAACTACAAGTTGATGGATGGAATTATAACCAGGTTACACAGATAAGGAGGAAACCACAGATAAGAAACTCAAACTGTGTGGTCCTGAAAGTTGCCTAAAAGATTGAGGCCACTCTGCCCTAGAAATGGCAATCACCTGGGGAATGTAAGGAGAGTGCTATATTTTAGGAAAGCATATAGGCAGTGAGCTACCTCTCAGCCTTCTGAAAATCTATGAGCAAAAGACACCTCTTCAAAGAAAATTATGTAAAATCATCAATAAAGTCACATGGACAGACAACTACACTCATGTTGTAAGATGAGTATAGTTACCTACACTCGTGAAAGTGGTGTGATTTTATTACATAGCATAGAAGCTCTGCTAAAAAGCCAGTAAAAATTCCATTATTACAAAGAAAATGACATTTGAAGGACTACTTAAGTACTACTGTATGGGAATTAATGGTACTATTTTACTGGTGATCTCTGCAAATTTTCAACTCCTCCAGGCTGGAATACGCAAGTGGGAAAAAACTTCTAAATTAATTTCCAGGTAAAGTTTCAAGACAGTCTGAAAGATGTTCTTTAAAATCTAACAATGAAATCTGAAATAGCTTTAACTGAACTAATTGATTTTGGATTTTCTCCATGTTGAAAGCTATTTTGTGATATAACGTTGGGGAGAAATGTTTAACGTGGATATGACTGGTAAATGCTGCTATACATTTATGCTAGCACCATTTTTTTGTTGAAAATTAATTTCTTGCCTAAAAAGGATTAAAATAATTTCCCTTTAAAGGAGGCTTCACTAGATTGCTGCTCTATCTACACTGCACCATCCAGTTGTGTATTTATGCCATGACTTGCAAAAGCTTTTCAAGGCACTACTAAATGTGCTTTGAACAGATGGGGAAAGGTAATACATGCCATTTTGTCAGCACAGACACACGCCGATTCTGACGCAAAAAGTGACATAGTAGTATATTGATTTCACATATATTTCCATATGCTTAAATAGCTTTAGCCTGTATGATACTGAAGCATTTATTTTAAGATAACACCACCATTTAAACTTCATTTTTTTTTCATTTATCTCGTTATTATCAGAATCCATATTTCATTCCAAATGTAGCCACTTGGGTACGCAGAAGGGGAAAAAAAAAAATATAAAAATCAATCAACCTCCCCATCAGCCAATATATTGACAAAACAGGTAATTCCCAAAATGTACAAGGCTTCAAGAATGCAGGCCATCATAGTTGCCTAGATGATTTTCTAGCTACTTCAACCCATCTCACATCTTCAGTCTTTGGTGTGCTGAGACCTCCTTTCCTCAGGTCCACATATTCACAGACTCCAATTCTTTCTCCCCATAGGAACGCAGCTATTTCCTTACACTGGCCATTTGCTACCTCAGCAAGGCAGAGAAAGGAAATCTGTCATTTATTCTCTCCTGGAAGGTTCAATGCCTGCCCACAGAAGGGGATGTCTCAAGCAAATAACAGGTGCCTGTCCCTGCAGGGAAGAGCCACACTCCTGCTGCTGCAGCAAGTTCCGTCAGAGCTATTTGTATGCATGCCCCCAACTTTACCAAAAACAATAGTGCTGTCCTCTGCCAGACACTTGTTTGATTTTATTTCTCTGTCACAGTTCAGCACTGCTATTTCTTCTTTGCTCTCTCTGTATTTCTGACTTGAACTTTAGGAGGAAAATAACATATCTAATCTGGACTAGAAAGACACAGTTCAGTTTAGGTCAGGCTTAGCTAGCAAAACCCTCAGCTCATTCTGTGAGCTCTTACTGCAAGTGGATACAGCTGCATCAGCAGCATTATCCTCTCTTTAAAACAAAGAGAGATGGAAAATGGGCTAAGTAGTTCTAGCTAAGCTCACCTTAACCATTACTCCCCAGCCACCACCCTGAAGACAAAGGGAACAGAGACATTCACAGTATGGGTTCACAGTACAGCAAAAAAACTCCACAGGTTGGGTAAACCTGGTTAATTCTGTCACTTAATAACATTACTACTGGATACACAAAATTTAGCATTGGAGAGGCTTGTAACTTGGGAGCTGAGTTTTCCATTGAGAAACTGAGAATATTTTTAATAAAAGCAAAACAACTTATTTTTTCTCTCAGCTTGGGGACAGCTGAGCCATTTTGGCTGAAAAATTATTTTATTTTTTTTTTTTTAATGTCTGAGGCAAACACCCAAAATGGAAAATATCAGCCAAAGCTGAAATCATTTGGCAAAGATATGAACAGCTGAACAGAGAGTTTTAGAATGGAAAGCATCAAGCAATCTTCAACACAGACATAACTTCCCATACCTCCTACTGTCTCCATCCCCATGTTCCTGCAATGGTCAGGAGCATTGGGCTCCCCACCAGCACCAGTTCCCAACTTATGGGACAGGTTTCACTCCGAAAGCTCCCTGCTTTATGATGCCAATGAAGCTCATGACTAGGTAAGTCAAAGAGGGATAACTATAAATGTATAGAAGTTAGCAGCAATACCATATCCATGGCAATAAATAAAATCACAGGTTATGTGCTATCAATATCCATGTTAGAATGAAAGAGCTTGTCAATCCAGTTTATTTCCAGACACAGGTTTTGACATACTTTTGTCTAATGAAGAGTTTAAAGAATACCTCCTAACAAGACAATTCCAAAGGTACATAAAACACTGTGGAGAGTAAGCCAACATCCATCTGCTAAAAAGCAGTGCCATGGAGCAAGACCCGTTCTGGGATTTGTGAATCTTTCCTTGAACCACTTGACCTTTGATGCTGTTGAGAAGAGGCTGCTGAGCTACACAGACCCCCGACATGAATCAGCACAGCAAAGCCCTCAGCACAAACTATCCAGCAACAGCAGCCAAACACAAACCCCAGGACCAGGATTCAGCCTCCTGAGTCCCACCTTTATTTGCAACTCACATATAGCTGTTGCAGATTTTGGGTAAGGAATATGCTCCATTTTCACAGGTAATTGTTTTGCCTTGAGCAACCATAGCTTACAGTCACTGGAGGAAAAGATTTGCTTTGGTGAATTAAAATCACAGGGCTATTTCACTAGAAACACAAGGAAGCACAAAGCTAAAAAGATTAACAAGTTAATATTTTATCTTTTTTTTTCTCTTTTTAACTTGGGGACATGAAAACTCAAAACTTTTATAAATACAAAGTAAGACTTTCACAAGTTGCCATGGCTGAGTTTTGAACAGAGGAATATTTTGAGGTGCAAGCCAAATATTCTGTGTAAAGGTAAGAGGAAATAAAAAAAAAGTTGACCATAACCTGAGGCCTTGACTCCCGCCAAGTGCCTGTTGTTATGAAAGCGAGGTGCTCCACACGATCTAATCATAGCACTAAACCTTGTTACAAGCCCTTTTACAGCTCCAATATCTGGGTTACATGGAAACACGCTGGAGAGCCTCCTTGTACTATGAAATAAATGTCATTCTGACTGGCATCCTCTCTTCCAGCGAGTAATTTCCCTCCACTGATAAATCGATACAGCAAAAACAAATGAGAGTGCACAATGGGCACATTGAGGATTACATTTTTATTCATTTCAGAGCCCCTGCAGCAGAGTTTTTTAAAGCACAATAGCAGAAAATGATGCACTTGAGCTGGGGGCAGGCAGGGAGGAGAACTCACCTTGGAGAGGAAGAGAGAAGCAAAAGAGCAAGAAAGGAAGAAAAATAACCTCAGCATTTAGAATGCAAGTCTAGATTTGCAAGACTCTGAAGTTCAGGGTGGTTTTGTACGCAGCAAGTACTTAGTTTGGCTTATTTCTAAGTTCTCGCTCTTTGTTACAGCAACAATACTTTGCCTTGTTTCCCCCCTTCCTTTCCTTTTTAAATTTTAATCATAACTATTCCATGCTTTGTTTCAAGAAGCTCTTACCCCTTCCAGCACAGCAGCTGTACTAACAGAAAGTGGACACCACCAGCACTGCCCACATCTGTGGTGACTCACACCAAAATAGTTATGCCAGAAGACACATATTTGCTATAGTGGAGATGTAACTATAGGAAAATGCACCAAACCAGCTGAACCTCAAGTTTTCAGCTCAAGGAACTGATCCAGCATCCAGTGGGGTCAGGAGAGACATTTTCAGTGACCTGTATCAGGTTCTGACCCAGTCCCCGAAGCAAGTGAGACCCAGCCTGGTTACCTTTAATTATACGCATTTTGGTCTTTCACAGTTATGAAGCAGAATTGAAAAGACCAAAATTTCTTTTTTCCTCAGAGCATTCAGCTAAAGAGGGTGCAGCCCTGGGTTTACTGAGGTGCAAACCCAGAGCTGGGAACCCAGGCTGCTGAGTAACTGCTTGGTCAGCCCAGACCTAAAGGGAAAGGCACAACAGGACACACACTGGTTAAGCTTCCAGGCTTCCAGCACTCACCCAGTGCCTCTGAAAGGCCAGACCAATAGCTCCAAACACCACTGCATCTCTACAGGAGACCTGGAATCAAGACAGCCAAGGAAGGAGCTCAGGGGAAGATGCATAACCCTGACTTGATCATGACCCATGATCAGGCAGCAAATCCAGAGAGGACACAGTCCTACAGTCCTTGTCCCTGAAGAGGGACTTGAGCAAATGCAAGCAGGGCTTCCATTTCATCACTGTGTATCCACTAGGAACTGGACCCAAGTGAAAACATTGCATATGGACTGTCACATGACTGCTGGTTTGTGGCCAGTTTCAATAGTGCCATGGTCTTGGTTTGAACCAACAACCTCAAGGTGAGAGGCTGTTATATCTCATTACTAGTTCCCCACGCCTCATTAAATTTGCATTTATTTGGTTCTCACTGTTAGTGGTTCCTACAATGACCAGCTAAAAAGTACATAGAAATGTGCTCTTTTTTTTCTTCCTTTTCACACTCTCCCCCATCCCTTTTTTTTTTTTTGAAAGCCAAAAGGCCGTAACACAACAGCAACATAATGCAAAGTGAAATCCTTTTACAACCCTGGGAAGGCCAAGATGTGTGCCCAATAAATGTAAGCAGACATGATATCCTTTATAATCACAGCAAGATGAAGATGTGAACTGAATAAATGCTTTAAAAACATCATAGATTCTATTAGATGCAAAAGATTGAAGCGTTAGGCACCTTTTAGCTCAACTTTCATTTAATTTACTGCTTGCTGTACTGTAGTCTAAAGGGAGTGAAAAAATCCTCTCTCTAATTTTTTTTTCCTTTTCATGAGCTGACCAAGGAGATGAAATCTGGGTACTTTAATTACCATTCAGAGCCAAAGGCCTGGCCTTTGATATGGAAATCCCACTTCAACTCCAGCTTGCTGCTGCCTTTCCCTGTCCCCTTCTCCTTCCAATCTCCCAACATGAATTTTAAGTAGTCTTGTCAACACCTGACTGTGAAAGCTAACAGGAGCCTGTGCCGCTAAGTTGGTGCTGTTGGTAATATTCTTAATATTTATTTATTTTTAATTTTATTTTTCTTTAGGAGGGAGAGACTGAGGCCCGGGGGGGGCAGGTTAGAATTGGACAAATCTAAGCAACCAGATCTCAGAGCTTTCTCCTTCCTTGTCCACACAGGGCCTGGCCTGTGGTCGCAGGCAGCAGCTCACATTAAAGGGTAAAAGAAAGAAGAAGCAGGCGGGGCAGGGACGGGGAGGGGGGGAACGGATGAAAGCTGTCATGTACAGTTACCCTGTTATTGTCATCTGCCTGCTGCATGACTCCCAGCTTTGCTATAATTATTAATTGCACTTGTCAACTGTCATTAATTCCTCTTTAGCATCCCTGTCTTGGAGTAATTAGACAGAACAGCCTCACTGCACTCATTGTTTTGAGAGGCCCCTGAAAGAGCCCAACGGGCTCTGTGAAGAGACAACCATCATTAATACAATAGAGCACCTCAGCATTAACCCTTTCAAAGGTATAGAAATCAGAAGCTGATGGCTCTCCTGTCTTACAAGTTCCAGTCGCTGAATCCCCCATTTCCCTTTTCTTCATAAGTGCTCCCATCTGATGACTCAGGAGCAGCTGGAGGCTTCAGGTGCTTCAGCTAGGGGCACCCAAGATGAGATGCTTCAAGGAAGCCTAATTTTCTGAGGGTGGGGGCTCAGCACTCCCCAGCTGCCAGTCAAGACATTCTCTTGCGCCCAGCTCTTAGAGGAAAGCATGAAACACCAGACTCCTTATAAAATTATTATCTTCACCTTTTACCTCTTTCATCTAAGTTTACAGAGGCTGACCAAAAAGCAGCTGCAGGATGTCAGTATTCTTTGATGCTGTCTTCCCCACCCCCACCCTGAGGAAAGGGATGCAGAGCGCTTGTTCTGACTGTGGCTGCCAAGAACTCGGTATGAAATCTCAAAGCTCAGCTTTGCTATCACTGCCCCCGTGCCATCCCCACACACAAAACACCCCACAACAATCTTCCCATGACCACATACGCACTCCCAAAGTTCTCAGTTCCCAAACCCAGTCATCTCCACCGATGTTACACAGGCATAAGCCACGACTACAATCTGCCTCGTGCTTGGCATTTACTTAGCGGCTGCAGAGATGACACATGGAAGGGAGTGGACACTCTCTTCCAGTGTTGCAATGCTAGAAAGCATAAAACCTCAGGTGTGTGGGAAAGGTACAGTAAGAAGGCACAATTATGAAGCTTATGAGCAAGATACAAAGCAACTGAACAGATTGATAGTGTATTGTATCACCAATACCGGGTACCAAACTACACTTTCCATTGGAAATATCAAGCTGCTTGGGGAAGGGGGGGGGAATTAAAATGAAGTGGGGAAGGAAGGAAAGAGAGTTCCATCTTAACTTCAATTTACTTTGGTGCCTGACTATATAAATGCTAGTTTAAAAAAAAAAAAAAAACCAACACAAAAACAAACAAACAAAAAAACCCAACAAATCAGGAGGAACTAGACCAACCTGTTGCTGCAGCACAAAAAATATCTCTGCAGTTCTACTCAGAATTTACTGCTTAGGTTTTCCAAACCTCCTGCTTTACCTGTGCAGATAATCCAAGGTCCTTATTAAAAAAAGGGAAACCAGCAAGACAGTAGCCAGACTTCATTTTACTGATGCATGGGGACACTCCAAGGAGCTCCTAGTCCAGACAGACCTGCCTGGGGGCTAGGAAAGACCATGTTCCACAACCACACCCTCAGTCACACAGCTGGGAGTAGATACAGAACAGATATTTTTTTCCTCAAAATCCCAGGAAAGATTCCTATTCATGCAAGGCAAGCAGTTTTACAAACTTGGTCACACCAAATAACACCTTCAGAAACAGTATTCCTTGAATTATTTAAGTAAAACTACATATTCCTGGTTTAAACCCTAAACTTAGACTACTGAAAATGAAGAGGAACTTTCTTCAGTCTGCTGGCTTAATGGCAACAAGAGACCTTTGTGAAAAGGTATTTTTTTCCCCCATTAAATTTTGCCTATCTTTTCAATGCTTACCCAACTGAGATCAAAGCCACAAATTAATGAAGCAAATATACTTTAAAACAGGGTTTCAAAGTCATAAAATGTTAAAGAACTCGATTCAGAGCTTCACCTTCTTTGGATCTGGCTTAGTAGCTTGTGACTTACTGAAATAACAGAGAGCTTTGTATAAAGCCATGTGGAATGTATTTATAGTACATATAGAACCAGAAAAATCTTTCATAAGCATATGCATCAGATTTTTGGCACTGTGCACCCTGAATCAAAATAAGAATTTGGCCACAGATCTGATCAGCAAACACTTACTCGCTTTTCTCTATTGTGGCTACAGGCAACCACTGTAAAAATTAGAGTGATTTTTTCAAAACAGGGCCCAGTTCAGCTGCATGTTAAGTACCATCACTGATTACATTCCTTCTGCATTTTTTAAAGATGGATTTCCGTGTCCCACAAAAGTGGCTCTGTCTTGTATAACAACTCAGTTGACAGCCAAATCTGATTGTTACCTTATTAGTGAGAACCTCTCCTAAATCACCTTTAAATTGCACACAAGGCGAAACTTCTCCAAAGGTCAGAATTAATACAGTAGATATGCATATTTTTACAAATTTCTGAGTGGCCAGTGATACTCATGCCTCTGTAAATAAAACAATTCTATTTTACTTTGCTAATGCCAGATGTTTATTTCACCTTCTTACATGAGTATGCTCTTGGGACAGATGTAAACCAATCCTGATTGCTGGCAAGGAAGGCACCCTAGGATAAATCTGGCTGAACTCGCTGATGATTTCAGGTCTTCAGTGTGATCTGCTGAGACATTTCTGGGATTCAGCCAGAATTACGGCATTAGCTCCGGTTAATTCAAGAAGGTGGAAAGCAATAGGTGGTTAACAGTCATTTCAGTGTGAATTCACGTGCTTTCTGTATGAGCTTCTGTCACCAGCGTGTTTTGATGCACATTTGGGAAGTTTTGCCAATTTAAAAGTGCAATTCAGCAAGCAGCTCTCTATCAAAATGATTCACTGCAAATCCATGCATTCCTCTAATGCATAATGCCTGACCCCTGTACACTGGATATTCCCAAATCATCCTCAGCCCATGTTTTCTCCTCCTTCCCCTTTAGAGATCACGCTAGCTAAAAAGGCAATTAACAAGAGCGAAGCATATACCACATGTGCACAACCTTAAAAACACACCAATATCATTACAGATAATAAATTCTGTTCTGCAGTCTCTCCAATGAAGAGTTTTCAAGTGATGATTAACCAACAAGCCAAGTGTTCAGCTGCAATCTCAGCCCATTTTGAACAGATTCTGCCCAAGGCACACTGAAGCAGAAGATTAACCCCCCCCCCCCCAAATGGATTGAAAAGCCAGTTAAATTACCATCTTCCAGATCATTATGGCAATAAGTAATATCTACACATACACAATATATATACACATATATAGAAAGGAAAAAAAAAACCCTCAGACAATCCTTCTCCAGAGGATTACTTCAACATTTTGACTTCAGAGAGATTGAAACTGATTCTCCTAAGCAAGCAGCTTTAACCTAAATCAGAACTCACCTCTCTACCAATCAGAAAGAAGCTTTTTCAGAAACTTATACTTCCTAATAGTTATATGGGCCTTAATCCTCTTGGAAACAGTTTTAGGTCATTATTCCAGGAGTTATTAGGTTGGAAAACAGCTTCTAGGCAAATGATGCTATTCACAAACCTTTTACACCAGAAATAATGGTTGGATTATTTCTGCCTCAAAAGTAGTCTTGAGGTCTGATTTCTGATTTTCTTTATAACTGATGCTCCTGAGAAAAAAAACCAACACAGCTACTTGCTGTTAAATACTAATAATAATGATGGAAATTTTAATTATGAAAAAGTAATTTTATAAGTATTATAGTGGCAGCATTGAGAGCAATTTTGGATTTTAAGTAGAAGCAAAAAATAATGGTTTATCAATGGACTTCCAATGTTCTTGTATGTTTCCAAGAGCACCGGAAAGATTTGGTGTTTCCCCAAAATTCCAGTTTCTAAGGGCTTTCAAATATCTTCATTTTTAGCTCGATGTCTTCTAAAGTATTATTTCAGTATTATTTCTTTTTTTTCCACATCCATTGGTGCCTCACAACAGCAGAGGAAAATAAAGAAGTGTATTGAAGTGTGCTTCTTGTGCAGCAGTTGAGGGAAGGGTGACCAGACATCCCTCAGTATGGGAGTACCCCCATTTCCAGGACTTTTGAGAGCACTTGCCATTTCCACCAAAACTAATGCTTCGCCTTCAGCTGCCAGTGCTCTGCAGAGCAGGCTGACCACAGACTCACCAGCCAGCTGAGATAACAGAACCAGCACCAGGTAATAAAAATACTCCTGTATTTGAAAACACAGAATTATGTATTCCATTTTTTTATTTTTTCTACCCTTGAACACAGGGATTAGATGGGAAATGAGGAATTTAGTACCTCCAATCCCAGACAGTTTCCTTCTTGTCTTTCAAAAAAAAAAAAAATTACCATTATGTAACAAATGAATTTTCGGCAAGAAGAGACAGATATTTAAAAACACCATTAATGACAGAAGCCAGCCCTTTCCTCTTATTACATTTCTCTCAACACTTATACATACAACAACAAGATGATAACCCATCACAGAGCTAGATCAAGCTGGCTTAGCAGTCCTGCCACCAAGTCATTACCACTGTGCAGGTCTAGATCTCTAACATGCATCTAATAGAGACCATGGAGTTGGTGCACACCCAAAGCAGCCCCAGGAACTGGGATCCCACAGCACTGTGAGCGCTCCCACAAGCCCTTCCCTCATCTCCTCTCTCTGTCATTCAGTATTGGTGAAGTCTACACAGACACCCCAAGAGTCCAGCCCAAAGGCTGTTTTACCTCCAAAAGGCTCTCCTGAACAGTTGACTGCTTCTCCAATTCATAGTGAAAGTCAAATGTAGGAAAAAAAAAACCACACACCAAAAAAAACAAAATCCCCCAAATGCACACTGACAAGTTCATATAAATTAATCTGTGCTACATTGCAAACTTGGCTTCCTTCAAGCAGGTCCAATACTAAAATTTCAATGGCAATTTTTGCCTGAATAAGAACTTCAGAAACTTCCCCCATCACTTTTACATATAGCTGTATATGCATGTGAAGAACCCATAATCTTCCTTTTCTCAAAGAAAATAATGGAGCTAATAGAAGCCTGCTTGTTGTACATGAGTTATTGTAAATTTTCACCTATTAGTTCTTACCTAGAAGATGGAAATTCTGTTCTTTGCAGAAAGGGATCAGAGTTGGAGATAAAACTTCAGCAGCACAACCATAGCAGTAGCATCTCTGGCTAAATGCTTCACCGAGGAAGTGATATCACAGAATCTGGTGGCCAAAGGATTCTGTGGTATCGCTTTCTGAAGTATATTTAAAACGTATTAATTTGCCTACATGACAACTCCATCATCATTCCTTGGGAAAAATCCCAAAACCTACAGGAAAGGCCTTCTGAGGTAATTGAAAACTAAAAAGACATAACATAATTAAAAAGAAGAAAAGAAAAAGAATTGTTGCATTTGTTCTCCTTAGTTATATTAGGAATAAAAAACGAAACTAATGTAATAATGTATCCCAGCAGTTCAAATCTTCTAATTTATGTAGAATGGATTATTACTTAGACAATCTGACCCTGGGCAAAACTTCCTCAGTTGAGAAGATTTACAATCTAATTATGCAGGAAGTTCTGCTGAGACAGTTTGGGTGCAATGGTCTTCTATTACATTAGCTCAGCTAAAATTGCTGCTTCTTCGCTTGCTTGGTGTTCCAAGTACTCATATGAAAACAGAAAATCCTTCATTCGCATCCTTTATTTCCCTTTAGTTTTTCTCACCATTACTGTGTGCAGAAGCACTCGTTCTCAACTGCAAATAGCAGCAAGGGGCTGAGGTTGTTAATAGCAAACTGCAAGTTGCCTTTCAGGCTTTTGATTTGGCCCCTGTTTAGTGAACTGACTTTAAAAAGGACCATCAAAGTGCTTTTCATAATTTTTACAATGATAGTTGCTGGGTTATTGCTCCCCTCCCTTATTGCAAGTGCCCCTGAAAAAAAGCCCGGAGCTGAAATCTGTTCCTGTATACTTTCTTTTTCATCCTGCACGCACAAATCTAGTTTATTTTTGTAGGGTGGCTCAGAGATGTTTTGCTGCTGTCTCAGACACCTGAATATTTTTAGTAATCTACTTCATTACATTAAAAAAAAAAAAATATCCCTCAACACATACAAAAATAGCGAGGGCTTTATAAGTCTGTAGAGGAAACGATGGAAAACTTGAGTCTAACATAATTCAAAGTATCTTTTTTTTCCCTAGATATATTACAGTGTATCAATACAGCTGAATATACAGACCTCCTATATTAACATAGATGGAGAAATCAGTGTCTTTTTTTCTTTACAGTAAGTGTTTTGATTTCAATAGGTCAGTGGATCATGTCAAGGCCCTCGTTCTTGATAATTACCATGTGTAGTAATGCACATTTTTATCTACAGGTGGCAGACCTTTTAAAATCATCTTCAAATTCATTAGACATTTTCGTTGATACCACCACCCACATTAAAAAGTAAGAATCTGCAGCATAAACTTCTAATTAATGCTGTTCAATTTACAGGACAGATTTGTCAACAAAGTGGCTCAATTCTCAAAGGCTACTGACCCCTCTCAGAATGAAAGCCTTAAAAAAATAATATTTAAAAAAAATAAAGCAGTTGCTCAGTACATGGTAAGCTTTTATTATTTAAAAATCATCCAGCAACTCAGTAAAGGATTTCTTTTTTTTTTTTCTCTCTAAAACAGAAGTTTCACTTCCTTGATTATTAAGCCCTGCTTGGTATATTAGTGATTTCTTCTTTGATAAGCTGATTCAGAATAGGAAAAGATGAGAATGTCACAACTGACACTGGCATTTAGATAGAGGAAAGTGAATCATAAAACTTACTCGTATCTGAATCAATCATGTTAAAATACCATGACTTAGACTGTCATCTCGTATACGTGTCTAAGGCCTCACTATGAAGCAGAAAAGCATCAATTTACACCAGAATATTATCAATAAATTACATAATCCTGCATTCAAATTTAATTAGATTTTTTTCCCCAAAAAATAACAGTGGAATAGCCCTCTGCATGTGGACAAAGTCATACTGAAATCAAGAAGGCTGTCTCAGGGTTTCATCTCAAGTTGGCCCTAAATCCTTAGCTGTAACTGCTCTGGCTTTCTATTGCCTTCCACACTTTTTTCTCATTTCCACCCACGAAAACTGGACCTGTCACTGTGGCTGCACTCCTTGCAGAGGCACAGGAAACATAAGTATGATGGTAACCAGGTCAAGCTGGGTGACACTTAACCCTAGGACAAACTCATCACACTCAATAGTGACACACTCAACTCTAGTTCCTAAAGTCCACAATAACAAGATAAAAACAATGCTACCAAAAGGAGTTTCTTGTCTTTGAAACCTTAATTCTACAAACATTTATCATTCATGGCAGTCAGGTTAAGCATAAAAACTACAGGATCAAGAAGACATCACAACTGTGCGATTGGCCTGTGTCTGAGTCTCCTGTCAGGCCAACAACATTTAACCAGATTATTCTGTATCTACTCTCCCTAACTGCAAGAAATGTAATTTTAAAATATTTTTAAAAATTTAGTACCTTGGATATACATACTTACACATCAACGCTACTAAAATGTTGCACATATATTCACAAGTTTACAGTAATTTAGGGAATATTCTGTATCTTGCCAGTAACTTTTAAAGGAAAAAATAAAACCAAAACAAAAAAACCCAAAACAAAACAACAACCCAGTCCCAAAAAAATCTTTTAAATTTACCTTATTTGGTGTTTTGAATAGATTGAAATAGAACTGCAAGGCAGTTTGAATGAGTAACAGGAAGTATAGACAAAACATTTAGACTGGGAATACACACTCTGGAGAACACTCTTGTTTACTTGCTGGTACACCCACTCCTCCCCCTCCTCCCAGTCCAAAAGAGTGGGTGAGAAAAACTGTGTACACTAATGTCTTTTGTGGTAACCTAGTAACCTTCTTCTTTTTCTCTATAAGCTCTTCCTTCTAACCACACTCTTCCATATTGCCACGCTCCAGAGTAATTGCAGTATGTCTTTATATGGCTTTGTTTTCCTACCCAATGCAGAGGAGTTGGGGTTATTTTCAGTCTTCGAAAGCTTGTAAACAGGATCAAACAGGAACCCGGTCATCAGCAAGAGGAAGGCTAGAAAAATAAAAGCAAAATGCATATCAACGATTTTATTTTTAAAAGAAAATAATCCAAAACATGAAACAAAAGCCTGGGCTCTGCTAGACATCCCCCTCCCCGTTCCTTTTCATTTAGTTCATGAACTCTTTTTTGCAGAACAGAGGCTGGTGTAAATTAATGTGTGACCCAAAATATATCACATGGAAAAGCTGCCATAGAAATATGTAATAGCAAAAAAAAAAAAAAGTAGACATTATTAGAACTAAAGTGGCACCTCTTATCACGATAAATCAATACAGAGATTGAACCAGGAGGAAGATGTGACTACAATATTCCTGTTGCTCTTGAGTGTTTAAACAGCTCACCTACACTCACTGTTTTTACATCCCCAACCAAACATGCTCGCATGGTTAGTGGTGCAAGTACAGCCCTGGGGCTGAGGTCCTCTGCATTTGCCTCTGCTCCCAGCTGACACCTTGTGAGTAGGAGGGTTACTCACACATTTACTCCATAAGATACCGCCTCTAGGGTCTTGAGCTGCACCTCAGCTTCCTGCACGGGTGACAGAGTGGCACCTCCCCCAGGTATGACAGAGCCCAGAACTACAATGTCTCACATCACTCAGCACGACTTCCCAAACCCCACCTGGTCCTCCGCAGTTCAGGAGTGTGATGCACCCCAGATCTCTCGGGGCACCTGTCGCAGTTGTGGCCACTGCTGTGTTATCCCAAGCCTTCAGCAGAGAAGGGAAAAGCATTTTGTGGCACGAAGTGTAGGAGTGTGGGAGGCAGGGAGTGGGAGCTGGGACTCCCCTGCATCCACTGCTGCATGGAACAGCACAGCTGGGCTGTCCAACCCTGGTGGCCCTGCCTAGCCATAGGATTCCCATTACTAGCTTTGTGCCTCAGTCTACCTGGTTGCAAAAGTAGCAAAGAAACTCTTCTGTGACCCAAAGTGCACAGCAAAGCAGTGATTTGAAAACAAAAAAATCTCTGGTACTACTATTATTTTGCTGGATCACATGAGCATGGCTGCAGATGCAAGTCTGAGACCATACTCGTGACATGACACATCAAGTTCACACAAGCCAAAGTTCATCTCATGTGTGGCCATCCTTTCAGTCAGGTTTTGCATCCCTGAGTTGTGCTGCAGTCTATTAATATCAACCTAGTCTAACCAAAACAAATAATTTGTAGTATGAAATGTATGTATGAAAAAAACAAATAGGAATTTTTTATTTTTAAACTCCAAAACGCATAGACACACACACACAACACAATTCTGAAATCAGCAACCTCAATACATAAAACCAGACACTTTTTCCTACTGGTTTAACTTGATGAAATTACTTTGCC
Organism: Neopelma chrysocephalum; assembly: GCF_003984885.1. Taxonomy (NCBI): domain Eukaryota; kingdom Metazoa; phylum Chordata; class Aves; order Passeriformes; family Pipridae; genus Neopelma; species Neopelma chrysocephalum. The sequence continues at coordinate 31,253,770 of NW_020897714.1, forward strand.
AGCCCTACAGCTCAGAGAGTTCCATGAAAAGCAGCAGCACGTAAGACACTACCAAGAGCAGGCTGGTGCACGAGGTTTCAAAAGGCAACCATCCCTGGTTCATACTGAGCTCTGCATGCAGGCAAACTTTCTGAAGATACACCTCAATTTCCTATATTAAGCAATCAGACAAACAAACAGAATTGTGTTCTCTATATTTTGTATAGACATTTCCTCAATCGTGAATTTCTGCCCTTAGAAAAATGAATATCTCTATGGGCTTTTCAAATAAAACTGCTGGAGATGGGAGGGAAAAAGTCAGTCTTCAGTGAGGATAATCAAAATTTCCCCTTACAAAGATAGGTCTTGCAGATCTTGACCTATCAGACTACCCAGTTACCAGCATCACAAAGAACCAAAAAAAATATCAATTGCTTAACTCATATCATTTGGTTATCATGTTAAGCATTCATCAACTGAACAGCATAACATAAAATTTGTCCTTTATCTTCCTTCCCTAACCTGCACAGTATTAATACAGCAGACATGCACCAGGAGCTGAGAAAAGCACAAGCCCCACTCAAGTCACTTCTACTTAGCGTGAGATCCTGAGACAATGAAGGCAGCTCACAGGACAACCAGACCTGTAACATTTGTTTACAGAATAGTCCCCATTATGTTTCTGTCTTTCCCAACAACCTGGAAGCAGGGCACAGGGCTACTCCCTGTCTTCTTCATAATGGCAGAATACAAGAAAAAGGTAGTATTCATTTTGCTCATTCTTGTGTTTTCTGCTACTAACTTTCATCAGCAATACTTGTTTGTCCTTGTGTTGTCTCTGACCCATCTTCTCCCTTAACCAACTCCTCTTCGTAAAATTTGTTTTCCATGAAACTTGATATTTCTATGGTTTTGAAGCTTTGCTTTTATTTCTCTGTATTTAATTATCTTTCACAGCCAGGCCTAGGCAGGCACAGATATGACAAAAATATGTAGTAATAACAACAGTAGTAATAATATTAATAATAACCTGAGTTAGAATCTCAGCTGGATTCAGGTTAGTTTACAACGCTGACCCTCAGTTTATTCCCATACAACAGACTTAAGCATTTTCTACTTGTTAATTTTATCTACGTAAAACTATCTAGCTAGTGTCAAGCACACTTCAAAAGGGTTGTTTTATGACTGTTAGAAAAGGAAAAGCAAAACTGAGGCTAAAAACTGGCTACAAGCTTTGACATGTAGAAGAAGATTATTTTTTTTTTCAGGAGCAGAGCTGGAGATAATCTGTATGGAAAAAGACCCTTTAAAAAAAAGCAGATCTACACAAAGCTTAATTATTTTGTTGAAGTAAAAAGAAAAATGCATTTCTAAAGGTAAAATACCACCTAATTCAACTGTTCATTAACAAGTCAGTGAGGCAATCCTCAAACATTAATAGAGACTTCTGAAATTGTGGTTCTTGGCTACAGTTTTGAGTGGAGTGACAGAACCAGTAAAAAAAGGCGCCTGTTGCCATGTGAAGAAACCTAGATCCTACTCTGCAGTTAAATTCACTTCCATATTAACTGTAGTTTCCATAGGATGTACCTAAGAAAATGTATACTTTTAAGCTATTTCTTTGACTTTCCCTCTATTTCCATAACATGATCTACAATGTTTTTGTTTCTACAGCAACATGGTTGGGGATCATTATTTGGGAGGACTGCAAGGGCACGATTCCAGAAACAGGCAAGAGCTCTATGCACAGGAATTAAATGCATGGAAAAGCACAATTAGGAAACTGAACCAACCCTTTCCAAAAACACCTAATAAGAGAGAAAATTTTAGGTATGAAATATTGAACTGTAGCACACATCCTTACAAAGACTTTCACAACATTATTATAGAAAGTAATACATCATATACTGTATAATATCTCCCATGGTAAGTATTATGTTTTGTAACATATTTCAGCAAAGTGATTTTTTTTTTAACGTTGCCCAAATTTTAATAGTGGTGAAATCAGCCTTGAGAAGACTGGAGTCCTGCCTCTGACCACAACCTCCACACCATCATGTCCAGACAGTCCTCCCTCAAAAAGCTTCTGCTGATGCAATCTGCAAGTTCCATTGTCCTGTTCAACCCTTTGCCTCTTTGCTGAGGCCACCAGGAAGATGTCACTCAGTGACAAACAGCTTGTGATACATTTTTAGGAAGAAAACAGAGCAAAGCCCCAAAATTACTCTGGTCAGCGGTTCCTCAGCACAAAAATACCATCAAGACTTTCTGAAGGCACAAGGCAGAAGGGTGGGCAAAGGCCAACCTCCATCTCCTGAAGGTGGGCAGTCCCACAGTGGTGGTGGGTGGGATCTCATCTCACCTAGCCAGGCTGGGTGGGTACGTAAAACTATCTCAGTCTTACAGTCTTTGCTAAGTAAAATACTGCCATCACAATCATCTGCTGGATATTCCCCAGGGATTAAAAAAATAAAATAAAATAATCAAACGCCCAGTTCACCACACAGTGGGCACAGAAAATGCAACCATTTACAGCTCTCCACATTTCACCTGTGGGGTGGTTGAAGCTGCTTCCAGTCATGCACAGTGCAGGGCACTCTGGAGAGCACGAGAGAAACAGGGAAACATGAGGTTTTGTGCATACACTTTCATTTTCACAAGAACTTCTTGAGGCTTATGGCTGCTAGTTTTTAACTCTTCAAGTCTTCAATCTACCCATTAAGGTTGAGGTGAATTAGTGGAGTGGTATAAAGAAAATTGTGTTGCTGCATTTTCTGCAGATGAGGTCTTTAGTGCCTTGGGGTATAACCTAGCAAATTCTTATCCACTCTTAAACAATTGAATGTATATAAGAAAAAAGCATAACTGTTTTCAAAAACCTGTTATCTTCAGAAAAGACTCTACCTCCTTTCAGACTATGACTTTTCATTTCACAAGCCAAAATGCAATCCATGTCATGGCCCTTCAGAACACTGCTGTTGACAGCATGCACTAGGAAGAATCACAGGCTGGCTGTGCATGTTTTTCCCACTCCAAAGCAATCAAAACTAGTCTAAAAAGAGTGGGCTTGGGGGTTGGTTTGGGGTTGTTTGGGAGTTTTTTGCTGTTGTTGAGTTGTTTTTAAAGTCATTTTCCTGTTAGAGAAATACCAGCTGGCTTGTGCATGATTACCTCCTCGGTATCTACCTGTTCATATGCTGAGCTGTAAGAGAAAAGTCGGGAGGGGTAGCGGGTTTTGTTGAGTATTTTTTTCTTTTTTCTCTCTCCCTCTCTCTTTTTTTTTTTAATCTATTTGCCAACCAGAGTCATTTATCCCCTATTAGATAAAGTATAATAGACTATACCGAAAGGGTCACTGGCCTTCCATTTAATGATATTGCCGGCACCAATCTACATTTTCCCGACAGTGTCCCTCAACACAGAATAAATGGCTGATCTCTTCACAATAACAGCTGATTTCTCTTTATTAAGCTAAAAAGGTCACCATTTTCTACGGCTGGGCCGCCCTGCACTATTGATAATTTTATGCATAAACAAATGGCAAATTTGTGCCACATAAATATGCATTAGCAATTACTTTTTCCTCGGGCAACGCTCGCCGCATGCAAATGTGTCCCTCACAGGGCCTGGTGGCTTTTGTTTTAGCTCTTGAACAGCTAAACAAAAGAGCACAATAAACAGTTTAAAAATTGCCAATCAATAGGAAATGCAAATGCAAAGGTAAATGGCAGGAAACTTGCCCAAACAAATAAAACTAAATCAAAAAAAGCAAAACAAAAATCACGCAAGGAAATAAATAAATGGAAAGGGCTATCTCTTTTCTCCCCACACTCTTATCTGCAACTGTTTTATTTCTTTTCTTTTTTTTTCTGGGTAGAGAGATGACTACAGTGGTCTTTGCACAGTAGCAGTAGAGATGGTACTAATGTGGACCCCCAGATGGAAGCAGCCAGAATGTACACATGGGTTGAGTATGTGCCAAGGAGGACCCACACGACATCCAAAGAAGGCAAAAGAAGGATGTCTGAGGAAATTTATAGTGGACCCTTGGCTTAGCTTTCTCTTTTTGCACATTTCTATTAAAGATTTTTAAAGAAATGCTATGTTTGAAGGAATCACTGAAAAAAAGCTTCAGCACTTTCTGTAAACACTGATTTAGGATTTTATTATTGGAAGTGCCCGGAAAATACCAACTTATCTGTGACTACATACAGATGTCTGTAGTAACAGCCTAATGAATGTTGTCACTTGAGAAAGTTGAACTACATATAATTTCCTTTACCCCAAGGACAGAAAAGGCTTGATTTTCCCTTGTCTTATCCTTGGACTACTCAATTCCGACAGCAAGTCAAAGTTGTATATAAGGCGCAGGATAATGGAAAAATCAGACCCAGACACTTAATTGGTATGACCATGGAAACCAAAACTGACAATTTTAGGAGAACTGATGATTGCCTTGAATCTTCCCCTTCAACAGAGGAGCTGCAGTGCCGCAGAGAACTGAGCGTGACACATACCATGATTATTATTGTTTGTAGGCAGACTATTACACGTGGGCAAAGAATCCAGTTCAGTAATGAAGTAACAACACATCGTGCACAAACGTATGCTAAGGCCAGCTGTATGACCCAGCCAATAAACCTGCTTTCTTTTCACCTAACTTTCTGAAGCAGCAACTCCCTTTTCATGACCAGGATTGGGAAATGGAAAGGCATGAAGTATAGTCAGCGGAGTAAGTTGCACCTCAATCTACAAATGTTTATGAGGAAGCCAAACTTAAAACATGTAGGCTTACTTTCTGCTCTTAAACAACAACAAAAGAACCCCTACAAACAAACATAAAAACCCCCACCACCAAACCCCCCCCCCCAAAAAAAAAAAAAAAAAAAAAAAAAAAAAAAAAAAAACCAAAACCCCCCCCCCAAACAAAAATAACAGAAAACCAAACCTAAAATATAATTTAGTTCAACAGAAATTGAAGAGACTAATCATGTGCTTCAAGTGTTTCCCACATAGGGGACATCATACAGCAGGTAACCCACATACACAAATTTGTATGATGTTACTGTCCAAGGTTTTTATTTTTAGCGAACGGGAATGTTCCTGTCAGTGTAAGCATTTTAAGCAGCGATCCTACATTTTTCCCACCCAATCAGCTGTCACGGAATGACAATTTCACAGAATTCATTTCCATGAATTACACTAAAAATCAACAAGCTGATAATTTTTTGCCAATTAGTTCAGTTAATTTCTTGCCTTTCAATTTTACCGAGTTTGACTAGGATGGTTTTGTAAAAGCTCTTTACACTAGGACTTTTGATCCTGATAGAACATGATAGAAGTGTTAACAGCTTTAGTGGCAGTGGTAATTGTTTTTAACCATTCTCATCCTAAGAGCACTCTTACACATGGTCCAGTACAGGAGAAGCTACTTCAAGTACAGGACAAGATATGCCCTCAAAAAGCAAGAGTCCTCATTTTAGGCTTTTAGCCAAGAGCAATCCCACACAAGTAACACATTTCAGCCACAAATCCACAACTTGCAATTTCTCTAAATGGTGATAAGATGATCAATTCAACATAGTACATATGTGAGAGATATAGAACTCCCCCCTTGCCATCGACCTTTCTCCTCTGCTCTACTTTCTCTATTATTATACAGGGAAAAAAAATACTGATAGCATCATCTCATTCGGGTAAGTCAAGGTACACACACCCAACAACTGCACACCTATAAAATGGAGCATCCCCAGCTAAGACACTGCCTCCTGCAACTGGCCTTGGAGCTGCTGGGCAGCTGCTACCCAAATGTGCCCCTGCAGTCAAGGGGTATCCACTTGGCAGCAAACACACTGCAAATCCCAGAGACTTCAGAAATTATATACTGCAGAAATTTGCATACCATTTTGTTAAGTTGACTGTGATTGAAAGACCCGTGATTATACGCAAAGTTCTCCTAAGGTCGACAGCAGAGTAAAAAAAGGCATGAGCAGGTATACTAAAGCAAGATCAAATAAATTGTTTAAATGTCACTGCAAAGGTAGTTCTCACGAATTTCTCTGTGGCCAGTCCACTGCCATTTAACATAGTTAGAAAGTCTGTAATAGGAAGAAAATTATTACTACATAAAATATTCCTGCAAAGAGAGACTGCTGCAGAATTGAAATGAAAAGATGTAGCTCAATCTGTTAATGCCCATCCCACATGTGTGAATGTGATGAACAGTGGAGAATGAAATGACTGTTAAATCTCTGTTAACAAGGGTATTTTAAATAGTATACATGGGTCTTTCTGTATTGGTACCATGTCTTAACAAAATTTGATAGGGTTATTCATGTTAATCCCCAAAACTAGCACTAGCACTATCAAAACAAAACCTCCAAAGAAGATACCAAGAGATGGCCATTTTCTACAACAGTGGGTGGAGTTGTTTTTGTGAGAAGGATGCATCTTGAGAGAGTGAGATAGGAATAGAGAAGAAACTATTTTTGTCAAATTCAAGCTCGCTCTCTCTTTCCCAATGAGCTTGGTTTCTGCTCTTCTTTTCTAACCCCCATTTTCAATGAAAGTTATCATTGCTAATGGTTCAAAGAAATTTTTTTATTTAAAAAAAAGAGAAATGAGCACTTGCTGAACTGCAATCTTCATAGAAACATGCTTTTAATATCAGAGATTTCATTTTTTTCTTTCTACTTTGTTTACAGCTTTCCTGGAAGGCTTTAAAGCTAAAACCTTCTGATATAAGTATCTGATTTCTTATATGAATCCAAATGGAAGAGAGAGTTTCTTTAATAACTTTAATACAGAACAGAGCTGTCATTGATAGTGTCTAGATACTTGATGTGCATATTTTTATATGCTATACACTTGGAAAAAAAAAGATAGCTAGATGACAATACAGATGCTGGCACATCTGTATGACAGACTTTTAGAATTAGTCATATGCCAATTCTTTCCTTGACGCCATCGATAACATGTTATTAGATCACTGAGTGTGTATGTGCATATGTGTAAAGGATATCCAAAACTGAATAATTTGAAGCATTACAGATTAATCCTACCTCCCCCCCCAAGCCAGACTATTAGCACTTCAAGTTGTGTTCTACTAATACAGCTACACCCCTCCTCTTTGATTCTCCATTCTTCTCCCTTCACTTGACTGCTTTCAGTTGTTTTGAATTGAGAAACATCAAAAACTGTCAGCAAGAATTTAGAATGAATTACTATCAGAAAATTAGTGGGGTTTTTAATTAAAGAAAATACAATGTTTTTGTTCTCCCTATCTCCTTCTTCCTCTCCTGTCCCCACCCCAAGAATAACCAAAACATGCCTCTGCAATCAATCTAGCAGCTGAAAAGCAAGCTGGATTACTTCTCTTTCCTTCATTTTCACTACCAGTAATAGCTCCATGATTAAGACTCAGCTGACAGTTCTCATGCCACAGAAGTTGAAAAAAATCCAGCTCACTCCTCCAGTAGCTGATTTGGTCCTGAAGTATGGAGGGGGACACAGGGAGATAAACATATCTGGTCGGAAGACATCCACAGTACGGCAACGCTCCCTGCTCAAAGCTACCAAAGCACCCATCCCAGGCAACCACAGACTCCCAGCAGATAACAGATTTAAGTATTCCACTCAAAATAGTAAGAAAAAATTCTGAAGGTTTCCATATGAACCCGGCAGAATTGACCAAATGTATCCATCTGTTCGCTTTCATATAAGCAATATGTACGCTGCCAGTATTGGACCTCTTCTAGGGCAGGGCCCTGGGACTTCAATTACATCTGCCACTTCCCCAGTTTACAGCAGCCTCATCAGCAAAGCATGAATTTATTATTTTTTTTAAAGCCTCAAAATAGCATCCTGAGGAAACACACAAGAAAATGACTATTTCTACATTTCTTCCCTTTTCTACCTGATGACTTTGCCTCCGTACCTAATATTAATATCAAATGTGATGTTCTGAGCTGAGAAACATGGAAGCACTTCAAGAAAGCCTTTTAGTGTCTCATTTCCATCTCCTCAGCTCAGAAGGGACTATTTCATAAGCAAATTTGAACACCTTGAAGCAACTCATGATGAGAGTATCCAGAATCAAATTAGTTACCTCACCTCTATTAAAACTGGCAAAGCAGCAAATCCTCATCCCTCCTCGCAGTATATAATCACCAATACAACAGAACCTCCTAATATGGTTGCACCTTACATACCCCAAACTTGAATTATATAATATAGATTACTTTTGAAAATTTATATTGCTGATAATGTTGCTTATTTCAGCTATGACAGTTTTTTCAGATGCAAGCATGAAAATCTGCTTCCTTGAATGCAAAGCAGTATTTCTTACTTTAGCAACTGTGGTACATGCAACCAAACAGCACAAGCAACCCCATAATAAAAGGGAAAGGTAAAATTTGAGTAATGCACTAAATCTCTTGACTTGTGTTCATCAGAGGACCGAATTCTCACCAACCTACGCTGTAAAGCCTCTGTGATGTAGTTTGCTTTTCTCTCTAAGTATGTGGTGTATCAGCAGGAATTGCACCACTACTGGTCCAACCTTTTCGAACACTTCATCAGAAGTGCCACACTCTTAATTGTGATTGGCCTAATATAATACATATACTATCTATAGGAAAATAAATGCAGCACTGCTGTGGCTACATACGCTACCATTCATGACCTTAAGTCATTCTCACTGTCAGGTGACTTTTCTTTGCCATCCAAGGGTCATCCTTGGATGACCCTTGAAATGTGCGTGATGGAACACAACTCTTCGACTTGCCCTTTGCAGCCACCCATCGGAATGTTGTCCGAGACTAGGGAAGAGGGAGCTCTCAGTATGCACATAAGCAGAAGAGATCTGCTGAAAATCAGTGTAACAGACTGAATGGCCTGATATGTTGGGCATGCTACACCCTACACAGGTCCTGCATGCCACCCTCGTTGTGTCCACCTGCTTCACAAGCCTCTCCTCCACCAGCTCTTCCAAGTCACCAGAAAGTTCCAAGGTTTTACACCGGAGAGCACTACAAAGGCAGTGAAACGTCACGCCCTTCTCTTTGCTGCTAAATTGTAAAGGCAGACGAAGCAACACAACTCCATGTAGAGACCTAAAGCACAGAAAAGCAGTACAGATTAAAAAAATGGAGCAACAAGGGCTGGCAGGAGTTGAGGAGAAAGACATACAGGTAAAGATGAGAAAGACAAAAAACAATTTATAATATACCAGTGCTGCCAGAGACCACTACCCCCACAACCTGGAGTTACTGCTGGACTTCTGACCAACTCGACCCATCTGCTGCTGTTCACAAATGGCAGAAAATAGCAGGACTCTACTAAGTCTCTCTAAGTAACAGCCCTCTGATGACCTAAGTGAGAGGGAGAAGGCTGTGGAGCTCTACAGTGTAAAATTCTTAATTTTCAGTTTAACATTATGAAAATTCCCTGGTTAAAAAATGTTGAATCAAACTGAGCATTCAACAAAACACTGTACTTTAAGATTGTACAATCATTCCTAATTTAGCCATTGAAAGCACAAGCTAAGATTCAGTCTTTGTGCGTACACACTGCAATACTTTCTAATTACATGATCAAATTCCGATCTTTTCTAGGAGAATATCACCCCAGAAGAGCCAGCTCTGGGAATGAACATGAGTTGCATACTTAAGACCAAGTTGCCTGCTGGACCATTAACTCATTCATTTTAAGTACTGGAACACAAGAATTGAAGGCAGCAGAGATTTGCAAGCCAAAAGGAGGACAGTTTTTCAGGAATCCAAAATCTTTGCAGGAAGCCCTTAGTCGTACACGTCCCACTTTCTGACCTGGTATACCTGAACATATACTTGGGGATGCCATATTTTGCAGTCAACTGATGCTATATTTTAAAGATATAAACAGCTATAATAAAGTGAAAACAACACTTGGAAAAGTCAGATCTGACCCAGACGCATTTAGAAGCCTATCACAGGAGTTACCTTCCCTACACTTCAAATGGAGGCAGAGGGGTACCTCTGAAGACCTGCAGGGAGGAGTCCTGTCCAAGTAAACTCTGTATTTCCCTCTCTCCACTGACTGAACAGAGATCTTCAGAGAGGATCCTTTCTGCTTAAGCTAAATACTTTGTCTTTGATTATCATCATGCTAAACTAACAGAAAAGGTCAAGTGCCTCTATCTACCTGAGACTGACGCCACTGAAAGCCCAATCCCTCTACAATCCTACCCTCAGGCCAGTTTGGTGCCAAGACTGCACGTAGCTCTGGCCTCCTTGGTGCACAGTACCATCACTTTGGAAAAAGGATAGAAAATGTTTGGTTTTTTTTGTTTTTCAGGGTTCCCCTAAAACAGGTGGCAAGGGCACCCTTCTGAGGTATGGGGGTTCAAACACTTTCAGGTGGTTCAGAAACTCCCTAAAACAAATAAAATTACAGAATCACAGAATATGCTGAGTTGGAAGGGACCCACAAGGATCATTGAGCCCAGCTCCTGGCCCTGCACAGGACCATCCCCAAGAGTCACACCATGTGCCTGAGAGTGTCATATTTAGAATTGAGGCAGACATCAATGCACTGGATTGATGCCAGGACTTAGGATAACTGTAACTACACAGGCAGGATTTGAGTTAATTGGGCCATTTTCTTCCCCTTCAAAAACTTCCCCCCATCTCTAAAATGAATACAGTAACAACAAGATGGATGTTTGAGAAGCAATGAACATCTTTACAACATACAGATAACACAGTGATATGCATCACAGAGAAGTCCATATGAAGTTATTAATTTTCACATGTATTTCTTATACCAATAATATCACAGAAATTATGTTTTTAAGCTGTGGTTTGAATGTGTGCAGAATATGCCTGCCACAGGGCCACAAAAAAAGGATTAAAAAAAATAATATGGAATATCTTCTCATTCTGTCAGCACCGTCATTTCAGTGGTCTGATATGTGATCATGTAATTAAAGACTGTATCATAATGCATATGCACAAAGGGGCTGAATTAAGGTTGTGCAGGCAAATCTAATTCTGGCATTTCCTATGCTTTGAGTGCCTGACTTCACAATCTTAGCGTTCATTTATCAAACAGTTTCTGTATGTAATACCGTACATTATATACACGTGCTGGTAACACCTTCCATGTTGCTGCATATTCTGATTCTGTGAGGTATGTTTACACACATATGAACATACACATACTGCAAAAGCAGAACAATACACAGCCATATTCTGGCCACTGCCCTTTTACCCTTCTGCAGCATATTCTCCCCATTATATTTACTACCATCATGAATAAGCTTCCCAGGGGTGCCAGCAGTTGAAATGTTCTTTTAGCTTTTACTTTTTAGTACACGGAATGTGTGTCAACACTTCTAGTTTCTTACTTGCTCCTAAAAAATATTTTAAGTAGCATCTACTGTGTATGAGCCATTTGTGGATCAGAGCACAGGTGTACAAATATGTGGAGCTCTTTCCCTGGGCCCTGAACAGAAGCTCTCCTGTTAAGCTGAGCCTGTGGAGTTTTAAGAAGGCAGGATTAGAGCAGACATTGCTTTTGCCCTGTGCTATACAGAGCTCCTCAGCCTGCTGTGGGTACCCAAGAAAACTTTGGCATCTAGGGCTGAAGAAAGGACTTCTCTCCATTGGTGCCAGAGAGGTGCATGCACAGCTTGACCATCTTCCCTTCTAACTCACTGGATTGCTCACTCCCATTGATTTAACCATGAGTACAACAAAATTCTTTTTTAACATGTTCTAGTTCAGTTTGGTTTATCCCTGGGAAAATGCACTTTTTCCCCCACTTCTTGCAATTTCAGTATTTTTTCTACTTACTGAGCAAAACTTTCATCTCGGCCCTTAAAGGACTGGCAGAAAGAGCTCTATTAAGGCACTTTGCTGTTCTTTCTTGCTCTGATACTGACTGCTTTGTCTGCCAAGCTCTGGTCAGACACCAGTGCTTACTTACCCAGTTACTGGATTTTCCAGCCTGCCATTGGATGCCTTCCCGGTCCTCACAGTATTGATTCTAACTGGGATCCTTGTGACACATAGGTAGTTTTGCCAGCTAAGCCCAAAGGAAGATGCTTCATTCCCAGTCAGAATATGCGTGAACTCAGTTTATACCCAACATTTATTCCACAATCACTGTCCATTGCTTTAAAACATCATCATTCACTAATACCTAAAATACATCTTTCCAAAGAAAGACAAAAAACCTCACACAACCAGCCTTAAATACTAACTACACACTGTTGCAATATGCACACATTAGTCCACAGCTCTCAACCAGGAGTTTCTCAGACAAGCTTTTCCTACAGCCCCATGTGACAAAATGCATAATTTGTTCAGGTTTTAGCATGTGCGCTCTGTCGTGCAATAAATAAATACTGCACTATTAGACCTCACAAGGCAGGTGAGCGTGCCCTCACTGAGGGAAAAATCACCCTGGTTTGTACTAATGATAGCCACAGTGAACTCCAGGACTGAAATAATGGGAATTTCCTCTTGCACAGCTTCATAAAAACAATGCTGAGCACTCACAGACACTAAAACCACCTTGAATCTGAGCTTCCTGAGAGGCAGTTTGCAGTCTCACACAGTTAACAGTCTAGATCCTTTCCTCCTCCTCACACCACTTTTCTCTCTCAATTTCATAGAATACAACCTACAGTTGTCCTAGAATTTCAGAAAGTGATAATTTTCTGTAGAGGTAGTTTATCTGACATTGGGCCTATAGCACAGGAGGGCACTTGTAGCTTCTAATCATCCTCTCCATCTGTTCACCATAAGCAATGTTGATCTTCAAATTACACAACCTACACAATCCTGAAAGAGTCTTTTACTTTCCGGTAGGACAATCTGCTCCTTCCCTTTCCCCGTTTATTGCAATCTGCAGGATCCTTGCACTGCCGCACATACGGAGAATGAGAACATATCAATCCACCCTAAATGACCTCGAAAGGCTGAATCAGTTAACCAAAATAGGCAGAAACTGCAGCTTTCCAGTAGACTCCCCCTCCCTGAATTTATCTGTAAATCCCATTCTTCGCAATGCAGACCCTGCAGTAAGACTGATTATAAATGTGGTCCCAAACAATGCCGAAATTATTATGTCAGTGCCACTGTGGGGTCTGAAATACTGTTCCCTGCAGCCTATCCTGAGGTATTCTGGCCAATACAGCCCAATCCTTCCTTCAGGCATGCAGCCTTGGAGCTGCCCCAGCCCAGCATCACGCCACCCACACCTCTCCCCACGCTTTGCAAGGTGTCTGCAACAGCACGGATGGGCAGGAGGGGCAACGAGCCAGCTGGCAGAGCTGCACTCCTTTGTCTGCCCTAGAGACAACCATTTCAAAGCAGAAATGCTATGGGTGAGGCTTCCAGGAGAGAAAACAGGCAACCATGATGAGGAAGGAAAGAACTCAGGCACTTTGTACCTGAACACAGGTGCTCCCGCAAGCTCAGATCGCATGGGAAGCAGTTAACACACAGAGAAGAGGAAGAGAAGGAACAGCTACCCAGCCCTCCAAAACCTGAAATGAACTTTTTATATCAAAGATTTGTAGTGATAGAGCATCTTTGATTGTTTGCCTATAGCAGAAGTACTGTGTGTATTGTTCAACCACCATATACAGCTGCTGCCCATTGCACCCCTCCTGCCAGCAGCAACTGAAAGTGTCATAAAGGACAGCTGAAATGCTGGTTCCTTGTCAGAAACACTGTCACCACAGCACCTGGTTTCCATACTACCATCACACACCTTGTGGCTTCAGTGCAGTGATCCCCAACCAGGGAGCTGAAGGCAAGATGTCATCAGTGAAACCTGAGATCACCCAAACATGCTGCACCACCACTGACCCTCCTAGCCCACGGAGGAAGTCCAAGATACTGCTCACAACACGTCATTTGCTTGGTAGGAGCCAGCAAAGGCAAAAGACCATGGTGACATGTGGCAGAAAAACTGCCAGACTTATAAAACAAAGTAAACCCACAAAAAGTCACACAAACACCAAAGCAAGTCCATCCGCCCTGTAGCCAAAAGATGCTCCACAACATGGATCTGAGCAACACGGGGTAAATTAGCCCAAGTAGGGACAGCCAGGCTATTAGGGATACTTAAGAGCTGACAGTATATGGCAAAGTGGCTGCCATCACTTCAGCAGCAGTTTTATCACACCAATGGTTGGTAATGCTGTACACACCACAAAACTGTTGTTGATGTCGTTAGCACACAAGCCACTGCGTCTATACTTCTCTTAAAGCTCCATCTCCTAGACATCTGTGAATGCATGAGAATGCAGCTTTCATTACATTTTTATTAGGTCTCTATCCTTCCTGCTTCTGGGGAAAGCTGGTATATAAACACCACTTCTGACTTAAGGCCTGAAGTACAACAAAAACATCAGGACATATTTTATTTTCATCTTAACGTATATAAATCAATCTAAGAATTTTTTTAAGCTATGGCTCTATTAAATTTTTCTTTTAAAAAAGCAGCCTTATATTACAGAAAATATCTCCAGATAGTTAAAACTTTGGGCATAAACAACTGAGGGTACTAGGCATGAGTACAAAAGGATAACTAACAATGTCTTACCCCCACATATGCCCCCAATCTGGCAAGCAGACCTGAAAATGTGGCAGTGCGGCTTTTCCACGGCTCTCAGTATCATTTGTTAACCATACTACAAAATACTATTTTTAGCTACTTCTGCCTCACAAATGGAGTCTTTACACACAAATCCCTGCAAGAAACAAAACTTCCAAGACATACTTTGGTCTTGGGCAAATTTACTCCAGGCATCAGAAGCCACATGTCCTCCTGACACCGGGCAGAGGCAGAGAGCAAGATGTACACTAAGCTGCAGCGCCAGTGCTTGACATTTTTAATTCAGTAAGTGCTGTGGTGAGTAAGGACTTGATGTTTTACTTTCAAAATGTTTCTTTGTCTGTACTGCTACATATTAGCTCTGCTAGCTATTGTGGAACCTCATAGATTACAGCTGAATTTAGTTAGTATCAGGTTTGCAAACAAGAAGAAACATAGACCATACATTTTTCATTATTCTTTGCTTCATATACATAGATGTTCATATACAGAGCTGTTCATAGATGCTTCATATACATATATGTTATTTACATGATAAAAGGTTACTAAACAACTCCAGTAGCTGTGCACAACAACTCTGAATTAAGCAATTCAGTATCAAGATTTCCACATTGGCAAAATAAATTTTCTTTTTTAAGATCAAAAAGGGCTAAAATGCAAAATGGGTCAGAGTGGGCTTAGTTCTCTGGAGTGTTAATTTTCAAAAGTAGCAAGCACTGACAGCTCCTATTGTCTTGACAGAGAGACGTGGGTACACCAGGTTTGCAGTCATATCCTAAGCAGCAGTTTGTAATTCCTTGCCAGTCTGCACCACAGCAACAGGAAAAGCTTTTCAGTCCTTTTCCTAGAAAGGACAGACTGCAATCTTAAGAATAAACAGGGCATTGATAAATGCACCCCAGCATAGGAATTATCTCCAAAGGACTAGTTAATACTTCTAAGTTTCAACTCGAGGCAACGTAGCTTTCACAGTGCCTAGGGAAGGTGACTCAGGAGAAGACATCACTGTGATGGGTAACAAGTCTTAACATTCCTTTACCTCCATTCCCAATGATCCTGCAGTGAACATACCAATATTTGTGCTATGCTCAGTGGAGCCAAGTAGATATTGTCCACTGCCTTGCCAGGGACCAGGTCTTCAACCAGCTACTTCTGAACACATCTCGCTCAAAGAGCAATACAATGAAACGAAGAAAACTTACAACCCAAGATACAACACTGTCTGCTGACTGTGTTGCAGCACTGATAAGAGTAACCTCATAGAAGAGTACACATAGAAAGTCTTCCAAGCCTCACAAAACCATAGCCTACAAACATTGCAACACTTTAAGGCAGAGCCCAAGTTCTACTGCAAATGGTCATATCTTCTTTCCTCCTTTTAATGGCGCGAAACAGAAGTACAAAGAAGCAATCAGGCAAAAACTTTGGGGAGACAAATATTAATTTTCCAGTAAGTAAAAGTGTGGGCATTGTAGAGGAAAATGCAAGATATCAACTACAGCAAGATACAATACAAGCTCAGAAATAAGCATAAGCAGCTTGAATGTTTTTGCAACAGAAGCCAATGGAGACACTCAGAATATCATTAACTGTAGCGGGATACCTCCACGTGCCAGGGACGCTGGTGGCAATATGATTAATATTCCAGGTACAAAAGCAAAAGGAAGTGGGTTTCAGTGTGGTTTTTAACTCAGGACCCTGGGGGGAAGGAATTAGTTCAAGCCTGGAACAAATCTCTGGAAATTAATGATAAATCAGACAGAGGGGTCAATGTACTATAAGGGACACATCTGAAGCCATTATTTTATAACAGCTGATGGCAATAGCTGCTCAGGAGGGAAAAAATAAAATGCTGATTTTACAGATATTCAGGGGGGTGGGAATTAGCACTCTAGGGAAAAAGAGCAGAAAAGATGGCAGGATACAAAAGTCCACCAAGATTTATTGAAAACCAGAGGGGAAATGTAAGCTAAGGGGAATGAACATTCAGTGCACACAAAACAGACACTGCAAAACACAATAATTAGACAGAATACTAAAGTAGCCACTATTACAGAAAAATAAAAATTAAAAAAAAGATAGCTCACCAACAAAACTGAAAGCATCACTGCAGTCAGAAGTGAAGGTGCACAGAGCAAGCAGCCTCGTGATCCCAATCACAGTTCAGCCATACTGACTAGATATTCCCCCCCTGCCTTTTTCTGACTACCACTGACTAGGTAATAGCAAGCTTAATACATCTAGATTTATGATTAAAGAGTACTTAGAAAAGATTGATTTGCCCTGCCCGACAGCAAACATGAATAGCCTGGAAAAAAGAAATAAAGGGTTAGAAATCACACAGACTTCACAAGACATGAAAAGGGACAAAAGTGCTGGCCTTAGTGGCTTTTATTTGAAAAAATAAGTCCACCCCCCAGCCTTCAGATTACATACCCCTTTGTACCAGAGGCAGGATAATAAAATGCTGCATAGAATGACACCAACGTGATTCTTGCCTAAGAAGAAATCATTGAATGCATAAACAAACTTTTCCATCCTTACATGCTTTGCATACTACACTCCTTAAATATATGCATCAAGGCTAAGAAAACTTAAGTGGAGCAGGTTAAAACACGTTCATAGGGCATCATACACTATTATTTACTTGTCAAACACATTCACTCAAGAGGGGTTGGCTTTCAGAGAAGTCAGATAATATTCAATGTCAGAATCTAGTTCATAATAAGTGGTATCTTAATGCAACAAGCCACTACACCACTAAGGATAAAAATCTTCTATTCAGTGCTAATCAAAATACATAAAATGTGCTAAATCTCGACACCTGGAAGAGGAATTAATATGTTCCCTGAATACAGGCTTGAGAGTACTGTCACTACTGGTGTCAGCATCCAAAATTTCTCTGCTCCTCCCTTCATGATGAGGGCTGTGACAACCATCCTTGTGGACTGACATGCACTGACACACGCTGACCACAAATCAGAGGAAGATGTCAAGTGTTCTCTACTAGCCAGCTGTCCACAAAATAAAATATAGTTGCTCTGTTGATGGAAAGGGAAGGCTCAGCTGCTCATTTACTGAGTGATCTCCAACTTTGTTTTGAGAGACAAGTAATGTGTAGCACACTCAGAGCTCTGCAATCCTTTACCTATCATGTGCTGCAACTAGCCAGGACTTCATCCTAAGCAGCTGTCAACTCAACATTTTCAAGAGCAACAAATTCATTAAACTCGTATAATTATGGCTGAAACTTTCCAAGATATCCAGGACATTTAATCATACGGCTTGGTTTCAAATTAACCAAGTCTCAAATACTTCAACCAGTCTTAAAGATTTCAGACTATGTATCTGTATATTTGTCAAATGCCACAAATTATTCAGATTATTAAAAAGGCCTTATCCTCAAATTACTCTTCTACTTTTAAAATGCAGCTTCCATAGTAACAAAACTTCAAGAGAAAAGAATTCATAAGAAAAAATTAAAATGGACGTACACATGCGATAACACAGATCTTTCAGGAGATATTAGATGTTATAAATTAAATAGCACTTAAAACAGTCATTTGTAAGTTGAAATCAAAATAACCAAGAATCCCATTAAAACCCAGTTACTTTCATAGGTACATAGTGGCAGAAATACAAACAGGCCACAACAAGACATGACTTAGGGCACTAATTTCATTGGAGTTGGCCAAAAGCACAGAACAAATACAAGCTGGATTCTGGGAAAACACAAAACAAAGTTTATGACTGTTTCTTCAAATTTGCATCCAAATTACAACTATCTAAACAAATCTGCAGTTCCTCATGTCCTCTCTAATTTATAACATGAAAACTTCCTGCAGTACAATAGCCTGTTTTGTCCAACCACTGGGCACTAAAATTTACTATTAGAAAAGTCAATGGTGGTTCTCATTATTTATTTGCTCTTAAGCTCAAGTAGAAATGCTTATATAAAACTTCATACTTGGAAAGGATAAAATATATCCAAGGCAAGTTGGGATAAAACTGTATAACTGTAGTTACCTGCAGCCGCTTGTGGGCACATGAAACATTAGGAAAAATACAGGAGATGGAACTTAAGGGGCAAAGTGAAGGCAAGACTGACTGCCAAAGGTAAGTGAAACAAAATTATTACACAGGGTTTGCAGCTTCTCCCATCAACATCACTCTAGGGCACTGGATATATACAGGGGAAAAAAAGAGCTTGTTACCCCTCCTCTCTGTAATGCCACAACATAACTAAATTTTACCATTTCCTTCTCATTCTTGTTGTCACAATTAACAATGTGCAAGCTGTACAGCTGATATCAACCTGGTGTATGCCTGTGCTCCTCATGTGGGTTTTTCCCAGTGTAGAACTGGTTACATTACTTTGTTCCTTTCCCTCCCTTTCTTCCATAGGGAGCCTTCATCTCAAACTAAATCTTAAATAGAAGCCACCAGTTTCTCCTTGCAATCTGATTATCAATTTGCACCTCAGCAAAGGAAGGCTAGAACTCTATTGTTTTGTTAATTGTCAATTTGCATCTTTGAAAGGTGTTGCGCATTTTCTTCTTTTGGCAGGTTAGGACTAATTCTGTATGTTAGCATATATGTGGGTGGTGTGGTTAAAAAAAAAACACGTTTTCTTTTGGAATGCAGTTCATTTAAAATGTGCTGGTTTATTTAATTTCTCTTGCTAAGTTGCTTCATTTTCGTGAACAAATCTTGTTCAAAAGCTAGTAGGGACCACCCTGCCTAAGAAAGGGTTAAAAGAATAATGATCCTTTTCCAATAGGTTTTTACAAGTTTATTTAAATATTACCATCAAAAAAAGGAAAAATAAAAAAGGAAAATTTAATTACACTTTGCATTTATGATAATCAGCAAGGGAGCTGGCAAACATTTCCTTCCAAAGGTAGCTGGGGAGTTGTAGACATCATCCTGATGCTGACTTAACTGAAAGAGTATTTTTTTTAAATAGATAGTTTTAAAAGAAGTACATATGTAAAAATTGCGCACAGCAAGTCAACCAAGAGGCTCCAGAAAGCTCCATAGATCTGGTTGGCTGCTCACCTGACCAATACAGAGCTGGTTTCACAATTTAACTGCATAAATGAGTCTGAGAGTTGAAGCAGCTTCGTATTCGCTTCTCTATTACTTCATACAGATCCACTGTCCATCTAAACATCTCCATCAGATTATTGCCTGACTGAAACCAGGTTCCAAGCCTACCCATATCCAGATGCTGTTCATTCCTGTGCCCATCCCTCCACAGTGTCTCTCTGGGATTCCTGTGAGTGCCAGTTTTCAGACTCAGCAACAACAAATAATTTCCTGCATTTTATTTTTTTCACTCCTGTGAAGTCCCTTTCCTGCATTAAGGATATATAAAATTTATTGATTCATGAACAATGTAATAGTGAATTAATTTTCAAATGCAGAATAGCTGGAGATGTGAGCTTTTCAAATTCCAAGTTGCAAATGAAGAGGTGACCAAAGCCACTCTTAATGAATAACAGGGCAGACCTCATCTCAGTCACTAAGAATACATATGAAACTGATACCTTGTGGTCCTGCAAGTCACCATTCGAGGTAGAATTGTGTGGAAGAAAATTTTAAAAAATCCTCCAAGCTACAAAAGGTAGGGAAAGCCTGAAAAACAGAGACACAAATTTATTCTGAATCATAGAAATGGTTTGGGTTGGAAGGGATCTTATGAGGATCATCTAATTCCAATCACCCTGCCATGGGTAGGGACACCTTCCACTAGACCAGGTTACTCAAGCCCCATCCAGCCTGATCTTGAACACCAACAGGGGTGGGGAATAATACTTAAGCGAAAAAAGCAAGTAGAAATTCCTGCTAAACTTCAGAGTGCCACCAAGATGAACACTCTAGCTGAGCCTACAGTCTATCCAAACACAGGAAAATTAAATCCAGTAACTACAGGAAGACCTAACAAGACAGAAAGCCTTAGTTTCACAGAAGGCCATGTCTTATTAGCACTTTTTAAAGTTGGATTAAGAATGAGGAGTGAGGAGAATCAGAACATGACATATTGTCTTTGTACACTTGTCAATGCTTCACTGAAGGTCATGTTAGTGTCCTGTGTTAGGACTGGACAATGTTAACTTTATCTGCCAGCACATGCTAAATTTTCAACTGGGTGTTAACAAAAAGAAATACACCAACCCATCATAAAACAAAAAAGAAAAGAAACGGCTTGAAAATCCTGAAAACTGGATCTCACAGACTAAGATCAAAAGGGAAGAAATAATTTCTATTACTAGTCCTAGAGAGATGAATCCAAGCTTTGATGGCAAAAGTATCTCGAGTAATAGACTTCCATACACTTCAACTCTGCGAACGACTGCAGGTCCTGACCATCTTTGTGCATCTGCAACCTTACAGAATCAGGACCCAGGTCAGCTGTGGTCTTATAACTTTTATTTCCAAAGAAATCTGGTTAAGATGAACTGGAATACTGAACACTTGTTAAAACCATATAAAGGAGCAAGAAACTATTTTATTATCCATGCTGGAAAACCTTCTTAATTTTAAAGACTTCTCCCACCAAGCTGAGACTGGTTATAATGCCCACCAGCTATATATTTGTGAAGATCAAGGACATTTACAGCTATCATACCAGAAGAAACGTATGTGTCCAAAGAACAGGAAGAGAGAGTGCCTCTGGTATCAAATCATCCTATTTTACATATAAAAGTAGGCCCAAAAGTTAAAGGACTGTATAAGTTTGAGCACCAGAGAGTTAGAGGTGTGAGTACAACACTAAACTTGGTTCGGTTTAATCAGAACATCAGAATTCAATCAATTCAACAATCAGAATTCTATTAAATCTAGGAAACAAAATAAAAAGAAACAAAGTCTTATTATAATCTTAGGCAAATTATCAAAAACAGTTCCTGTAACTGGGGTTGAAATATTATAAGAATTGTTGTGAAACTCCTAGAACTTCCTATTTTCATGTCTCAGGAATGACAAAAGCAGCTTCCCTTATGGTCTTTGGAGTAGACCTGGGCTGAAGGAACAGAGATTAGATTTAGACCTGGACTCCACCACAGCATCAGGATTTGACTCACTTTCCTACTTTTCAATCGATAGTTTTAGAAAACTTAGAAGACGGTGGAAATATTGAAAACCATCCTAATCACATGGGCAGATCCAAGTAAACCATTTAGACAAAAAGACCTATTACAAATTTGACATCCCTTTTTGACACTAAAGATTAGGAAGGAGAGACTTTTTCATTCAGATTTACTCACCCATCCTTTTGTGATGGACACACTACACAGTATACATACCAAACAGTGAATTTATGCATGAAGAAGCCTTCATTACATAAGGTAAACCTAGATTTGTTGAAATTTTGATACCACAGACACAGATTAGGAGACCCAAAAGAATTTTGTCAGGTCTCCTTCTTGATAATAAAAATAAATCTTGTCCTGTTTGATGGTTGGATGATCAGGCATAGCTCGGGTTTGGATTTGATCTGAATTTCTCCTACTCTTATTAAAGAATCAAAACTGATAAGGTAGTGCAAGTTGACATGTCTCACATCCACACACTGAATTACCTCACCTATTCTCTCTGTGTTATGTCCTGGCGAAGAGGAAATATTCCTCAACTGGCATTGAACACTTCAGCTAGTGGCATTCCCTACTAAGGGACAGCGCAGTGAAAACTAAACATCTGCCACAACTGGGCATGTGGGAATCTTAAAATCAACATCTCTGTGCCACTACAACAGCTAAAGATACACAATTCTCTAACACATGTATACAAGAAGCTGTACCTATCCACAAAGGTACAGTGGTCATCATTTCACAAGACATTTCAAAATCTTTTAAATACTCCACAGATCAATTTGGCACTTTAGTAGGCCATTTCAGTATCTAGGAACACATTTCCTACCTCAAAAGATGAAGTATGAACAAAAGATATTCAGTAATCCTGACCTGACAGGTACACTTTTCTCTTCAAACAAAACTGAGTAACTATTTAAAAGACCTCTCTCTTTTTTTCTCCCCTCTCCTCTTTACTGCTCCAGAGTAATTGTTCAAATGTATTTACTATTCTCTATGACTTACTCCAGGGCAAGGACCCTGCTGTGTTCTCCACCCCTAGGGTATATGCCAGACCTGTTCTCCCATAGTGTGTAACACTGCCAGGGAAACAACACATTGGTTGGACACAGCCTCTGGGAATCTGACTCGACCTGAAGCAAATGGGAACACCAGACACACCACCTATTGGAAGAGACCTGAAAGTCCTCTGAAAGATGAAACTCTGACTTCCTCCCTGGAATCCAAGTAATAAATTTCCAACGATTTCACTGTGTCAAGAATTTTACTAAACCAAAAAGAACCACATGATTTCCATCGTTGTCCTTCAGATACCCAGAAGGGCTTGACAATAAATCTCCAAGCACCAGAACAAGAGACTAAATGTGGCAAACCCTGAGAATTTTTATGAGGACTGTTTTTAGAAGTGTATCAGTGTACTGACAGATCAGAGACAGGAGAAGCACTTGACTCTGACCTCTGCAGAGCTCGAACTCTCTGGAGCAGGAACTCCTTCTCTCATGAGCACAGTTCATACTGCAGCAATAAACCAATTCCTGACAGTGTAGTAACAACAACAGTAGATAGGGAGGCAGGACTGAGCTTTTCTGCTGATGCACATTTAAGTCTAGTAAGGGGACAAAATCATATTAGTGCAACACCACTTCTCCTGGCCCAAACCATTAAATCTGCATCCTTCATGATGCTCAGTGGAACAAGACATTTTCAAGATCTGAAGGAAGGTATCTAGAACACCAGGACAAATCAGAGTGCATTTCTTTCCTATTATTTTTTGTTCTGTGAAAAACCTCAGTAAAACATTACTCTGGTTATATCCTCAGCTAGAAATATAACTTACTCCTGCTGGCATTAAAATAGTCTGTCAAAGCCAGTGGAAATGCCTGCCAGAACATGACTTCCATCACTTCCTTTCAGGAGTGCATCGGTGTTCTGTTATTTAGTTTTCAAGCATTTTATGATATCCATGACCTGCAGTTGCAAGTTCATTTCCAGCCAAACTCATCATCAGGAAATTTTCATTTTATTCTTCAGATACTCTCCCGAATTCATCCTACTGTGTCTCAGTTAGAGGCTAAGATTCCTCTGATTCATTACTCTGCTTCAGAGAAAGATGCAAGAAGTCCTGTGCTAAACAGCTAAGTGTTTGTCCATCCTCTTCACAAGGTCCAGTTTTAACCCAAAAATCCTGTGTTATCCTAGGGAGGAGTAGATCAGTGAAATATGCACTGTTTTAAATAAAGACTTTGACTGCTTTCTACACTGTCCTCCTTTCACAGTTTTGGTTCATCTAGTCTCTCAGTTACTTTGATGGTACCTGCCCATTGCACATACACCACAACGTAGGCCTCAATGATTTCAGCTCCTTTTCCTAAATCAGTGAAGTTCACTAAGAACCCTAAAAGCTATACAGGTACTTTGCCTATTTGCTTTCTTCAGTCATACCCCTCATTCTTGGCTCTCCTTCCTCTCAAATACTTGTCCAATTATTCATATCACACATATCACATTATTATTATTATTATTATTCAGACTATATATAATTGAGTAAAACAGGAGGAGGAGCAGGAAGGTAAAACCCTTGGAGGTAAACCTCTCCCTGCTCCCTTAAGCACCAACTTCACATCTCCACTTTCTCTGCCTGGAGACTTTCTGGGGACTTGCAGGGCAAAATGTGTTTCCACTGGAGTTCATCTAAGGAACAATCAGCTTAAGCAGTTGTATTCAAATAGTATTAATGTTTTCAAATCGGCTTCCTATTTTCCTACTGGAAACCCTGCCAAACATACTCTTCAACAGACACTAAAATAATTTGGATAGTTGATATGCAGTCCAAATTTTTAGTGGAAAACTGCCAGATTTGACATCTGTGAGAAAGTGGGTAATTTTTATTATCCACAGAGAGCATGCACTTGGTCCGATATTTTCTACCTCTACACATCTTTTTCTACTGGAACTGCTTTATGGTTTTACATGATCAATGGGCTGCCAGAAATTATTTAACTCTTTCATTGCTACCAGAACCCAAGACCCCACTGTCACCATTTTATCAGTGTCTTCTAGTGGGAGGTATTTTCTAATATTTATTTTCAACAGCAGGACGTTTTTATCTGTTACCTCTGACCCCTCTCATAACAGCAAATACAGATTTTTTTTAATTGCTTTTTGAAGTAGTATCTTCTGTTATTTGCCAAATATGAGAAGGAGACTAGTCTTTTGTAAGCAAAGGGTTAATTCCCTGCTTCCTCTTGTCCCTTCTTTAACTGGAGAGAGTGGAGACAGGGTCTGTCTGAACAGCTGCTGGGGGAAGCAAGGATGGGAAAATGCCTTTGGGAAAGTAGGCCTTCCTGCTGAGGACCCAGCCCAGCCCGAGCCTGGAGAGGTATCTTTTCTTGCATTTCCTTTTGCTTAGGGCACCTTCTAATTTATTAATAGTTATAAATATTTGCTTCTGCTTCCACACCACCTGACAGGTCAGATCCTCCAGGCCACTGAGGTGCACAGAGTTGTACTTTGCATGAGCATATAACCTGTATGACTTCTAATGACTTCTGTTCTGATATCTTGGTTTACACCAAGCAGCATCACTTCTAGTTTAGAATGAATTTTACTATCTCATTTCCAAGCATTAGGAAAAGCAGATTATGAAAAATAAAGAGATAAGATAATATACAAACCTTTGGCCATGGTAGGATTTTTGTTTGTTTATTTACTTTGGTTTTGGGTTGGTTTTGGTTGGTTTGTTTTTAAAAAAACAAAAAAATCCAAGTCTTGCTGTTTGAAACTGCCTGCTGAGGTTCCTTTAAATAAATGAAAACAAATAGTCCCCGGCTGTCTGGGCTGCACTGAAGCAGCTCATCCTCTGAGTGATTTGTAATGCTGAAAAGGTTTATCTCGTTCACTAAAAAGATTATCAAAGTTCACTTTGTAAACGCACATGTATATTTTATTTCTCAAAGATTACCAGTTTTCTTCTTATCCCCACCTTGTCCTGCTGGGAACAGGTGGCAGAACTCCTGGCACCAAAGCAATCTCAAAATATACACTAAACAGGGATAATTTGTTGTTGCTGTCTTAATGATCAAAAAGGAAGCTCCTCCTGGCAGCTCATTTTTCCCTTTTTTTTTTTTTTACTCCTCTCTCTCTCTTTTTTTTTTTTAATGCTGTATTTGAGGCCAAATCCAAAGCTAGTGAGTGAGAACTCACTAGCTACTCAGATTTCTACTGGACAAATACCAGCAGCCGGGTCACAGTGCCCAACCTCTGGCGCAGAAATCCAATCAGTGCTCGGTCATTCCAACAAACCAGAGCACTAGGCAGAGCTAATCGAGAGATCTTTTCATTTTTGAGTTTTTTTCTCTCTCAGAAATGGTCAGAAAGCTGTAAAATCAGGAACAAGGTGGAGATTGAGAAGCAACCTATTGCCGCACTTTTAGAAGACGTAAGACACAATGCATATATTTTATGATTCCTCATCCACACTTAAACCTCTCCCCCCATATTCTTGCTGTGTTATGTCTAATCTGCCTAATGCCTGAAAAAGGGTAGGTTTAGGTTAGATGTTAGAAAAACATTCTTTACTGTGAGGGTGATGAGGCACTGGAACAGGTTGCCCAGAGAGGTTGTGGATGCCCCATCCCTGGAAGTGTTCAAGGCCAGGCTGGATGGGGCTTTGAGCAACCTGGTCTAGTGAAACGTGTCCCTGCCCACATCAAGGGAGCTGGAACAAGATGATCTTTAAGGCCCCTTCCAACCCAAGCCATTCTATGATTCTAATTTAGACTGATCAAAGGCAGGGTCAAGGACATTTCATTTGCATTTTAATCTTATCATCCTAACACTGTGCAAACAGCAGTAATATTTCATATTTCATACCTAGTTTCATCTAAGGATCTCACATGACTCAAACACCAGTGAACAAAAGGTCTGTTTCAAAAATGTACATGCAGATGGAAAGCTTCCATGGACTTGAGTAGAGTTTGGATCAGGCTGTAAGTCTCCAGCAAATTTCAAGGCAAGTATCACCATTACCAATTTTATAGACTGGTAAATCAAGGGACAAATAAATAACATGGTGATAATACAGCAGAAGTGTCTGGGATCTGGATTCCTAGATTTCTGCTTGACTGAAAGTTCTGGCAGCTGCTGCTGAGCCACTTGTTTCACAAATACCAGTGAGGGAAGAAGGAGAGTGCAGAACAAGCTTAAAAACAGGGGCATGCTTGAAACCCATCATCACAGTCTTTCCAGAAAGGATGGAACTCTAAGAATTACTGTTCTCTGAGCCAATCACTGTAATTCAAAATTAAGTTACAGTACAGTCCTGATCAAAACACACTTGTAATTACTAACATATACAACACACACACACACAAACGTCACATATATACATATATATGCGTGTATATATACATACATATATATCTCTCTCTCAATCATACACTTTTTAAAATTTTTGTTTGAGTCTGGTTGTGGGGTCCAGCATGAATGAAACTGAAAAGCTCTGATGCATTTGCAAAAACTTGTCACCAATGGGTTTCTGAGACATCCCCAGGAAGTGCTGAGTCCTGTCAGCTCACGCTTCTTGCGCTGGACATCTCCAGAGAACCTGGCACATTCACTTTTAGGTCAAATGGCAAAATATCTGGCAGTGGCAGGGCTAGGAGAGATAATTTATGCCTCAGCAACTGCAGCAGTTGACCAAATGAACAGGGAAGATGAAAATGTTCTTTCTGGGTAGAGCATGAAGAAATAAATTCCAGGATGGAAACTACAGAAAATCTCCTTAAATCTGTCTGTTGTTCTTTTGCTTGGTATTTCAGGAGAAAGTGAGTACTTGAAAGGACCACTGACTTCCTACTATGCAAATGGAGGATGCTTTTATAACTGCGAAGTACTTAAGAGAATACCTAAGATTTAGTCTTGATGTAAAGACATCAATGTTTCCCATGAGACTGAGAGCTCAGTAGTTTCCTATTGCAAAAAATTCTGCACAGATGTATCTGTATCAAAAATTCTAAAGGATTTCCACCAACTGTGCCTTTTCCTTACAGCCATAAAAGAGTATCTCCAAACAACAAAAGTTATTTTCTTGGTAAACTTGTAAATCTCCTGTATTAGGAACTTCAGAATGTGGGCACAGCATTTGCCAAGAGCTGTCGGTGTGGAGTGCAATGTTAGACAGCTGACAGCAGACTTCTCCAGCAAAGCCCTCCGGAGTTCCCTTACTGCTCCTTCTCCAGGGAAGGCCCATGTGAGCTCTGAAACCTTTCTTTACTTCAGAATTAATAGTATTCAGCTGCTGCCAGAAGGGAGATGCCAAAATGCCACGCTCTACACAGACGCTCTGTGATACAGCAATGCTCTCATTTCGTCCATTTTGATTCCACATAATTGAGCATTCCTGCACTTCTAGGAAGACTGCAGAGCCCTTCAGCAATTGTGATGATGTATCAGCTGTTATATGCATCCAGTGCAGGTTAACACACATCCTCAGCTCACAGATCTTCATTTAATGCCCTTTCACAAACTTGTCCTTCACAAAGTTGTCCTTTTATCCCCAAATATCCCTACGCCCATACGAACTCCTCAGTCAGCTTAGTTGAATGAGATACAAAATATTCAGCCTGTGTTTCCCAGCATGATCATGGTGAAATGTATTTACAGTGTCTACTGAGAAAACTGAAATTTTAATCACAATTCATAGAATATTTGCTTTTGGAGTGACTGACATCAGCATAGAAATCTCTGATTTAAAACTGAAAAAACCACCCCGACAAAATTCTGCCTTAGGAGCATAGAACTTCATGAAACTAAATCAGAAAATTTTCCATTTCAATTAAAATCAAAATTGGTGGGTTTTTTAAAATTGTAAGCCTTCAAGATAGTTTTGAATTTCAAGGGCAAAAGGGAGAATTAGTTGTTGAGACTTTTTTTTTATCCTAGGAACAAGAAGAAATGCCAGAGGAAAACCTGTAAACAACCAGAGTTAAAGAAAGTTGGGGTTTGTGATGGCAGTCACTTGAGTTCAATAATGAACCCCCTCTTAAAGTATAGGGCTATAATATTAAAGTATCATTAAGTATGAGGGTTTTTTATTACAGAATTGTTTCTTTACTTCTATAAAAAGCAAACAGTTAAGAACACAAGAACTTCAGTCTCGCACAGTTGGTATTTCCTCAGTTCTGAATATCTAACACTGTGTAATTCTGAAGACTTTATATAATTATATATTTATATTTATATCTTTATACTGTAACAGTCTTTCATTACAGGATCACCTCCTTCCACATACTAAAATAGCATCTCCCTATGAACATCTCCACAAGGGGAGTCTTATAATCTTAAGTATTTATATTCACCTTGCTTTTGTAATAGTCAAGTATGCACAAGCATGAGAGCTTCAAGGTATCACAAATAAATGCATTTATGCATATATGTATACACACACAGTGTGTGTGGATGAACTTCAGTTATATGAGCAAAATGATACACAATAATTAGTTCTGTGTCCACACTGAGCTCCATTACCTTCAGGGGTACTTCACATGATCTATATTTTTGTACTTTTAACAATACATTTTAAATTACTTTACCAGATGCCATAGTACTCATACTATGGCAATAATGGAAAAGAACAGTAAGCATGATAAATACATCAGCTAATGGGTAGTAGCCTGTACAGCTCCAGAGAAAGATTATTACAGGCACAATGCCACAGATTTATTTATGGCTTAAAGCAGTGCATGTCATAAGCATACATAGTTTCAGTAGGTGGAGTCATCTGACCCAATCTGGCAGAGCTTTCACATGGGAATGGCAAGGACTCCTCATTACCCATGAATTAATGCTTTTATTGGCAAAAAGCATCTCCCATGTATATTCCTGAATGAGAACAATGTGAAGTAGTTTCCAGGGATTCACATAAACTCTCTTTCCTTTTGAAAAACTGGCTGACTAACAAAGTCACTTCTTTTTAGAGTTCTGCTTCAGTTCTTCAGCCCTTCCAGCCGTGCAAGCGTGCACATTGGACTCATTTGTCTACTTTAGCCAAGAGCCTCAAAATTAAGGGATGAAACACAGTTGTTTAACACTGAGCTCCTATCACAGCTTAGCATAGCAAGGTAACTTAAATCTGCATCACGATCATACGTGAAATTGAAACATGGAGATATGGTTTCTTGTCTCTGTATTCAGACAGACATTACTAATGCTGCCACAGGTCTGAAATGAAGCATGTTCTTTTTTCAATGAACCATGAAAAAAGAAAGAAAGCAAAGCTCACTGGCAGCTCAGTTCTGCTCAGCACAGCAATGGCTGACCCATTCACTTTACATATCACTCAATCACCAGCTATGCCTGCCCTGAGTCACTGGAAATCCTAAGTCAGGTTTTGAGCAGATACTGTTCTCTTGACCTGCTGCATCTCCTGAGACCACAGAGCCTGGGGACATGATTGCACATGTGGCAAGTAGGGTCCAAGGGTTTGACTGAAGTTGCATTAAGAAAGCATTACTGTATTCTACTGATATAATATTTCAGCCTTTATCCGTGCCCACATGATGACAGGGACAAATAAGTAACACCTCTTTTTAAGGGTGCTAAACCAAAGCACTTCCAATACCATGAAGATTGCAGCTCAAGTCCCTATATAGTCATTAAAAATATGATCCAAGCACACAGCTACTTCAGTGTTCATAAAAGCAGTCTTGCCCCCGTTACCACTTGCCACAGCAAAAGTGGTCACCCTTCTCATCCCTTGCTTTCCTTATTTCCTCCCAGCCTAATGTCATCTTGCTTTATTCTTTTCAATTCTGCACAGCCAGGCTGAATTGTCACTCCAGGCAGCTGGCGGCACCACCCTCCAACACCTAGTAACTATATTTTCAGAAATGTACTCCACAGCTCTCCTCATAACCAAAAACAGCCTGTAAGACTTGAAAAAAAACTACTGTATTATCTTTCAATTCTCCTCTTAAAACCCTCATCCAATGAAGTGACTACAGAAAAACCGACAACTTGGACTAGTAATATAATAAAAACGATGCTGAATACCATTGTACCACTCTTTCCTTATTTTATTAGTTTGACTTAAAGAAAATTTTTAAGAAGCAATAGACAGGCAAAACCAAGTGAAGGCTACTTGAATCCTGCAGAATAATTGATAAGAAATGTATATTTGGATAGAACATACAGAACTATTACAACAATGCTCTGTCAAAGGAAAACTTTTTTACCGTGTCCAGTTCAAATTCATACCTTATGATGCTGCATGACGTGATAGTGGCTTCACATTGAAAAGTTGTGGTCCCATACCTCTACTGGCACGAACAGGCAATGCCAAAATCTTTCCTCAGAATCAGAACTACATACCCTAAGGTTTAATGCCAACAGCCTCTCCCTGTCCCCATACGGGCTCTGCTCTCTGCCCTGATGCACAAGGGGAGGGCTTTTCATCGCTCTAATCAAGCCACAAGTCAGCCATACGCTCTCCACAGAGCCCACAAAGCTTCTGCTTCATCATTTATCCAGTTTGGGACAAAACCTGCCTGGCCTCTGCACCTCCATAAGACAGTTTGAAAGGTGCAAGCCAACTCCACCTCCCATGGCAGAACCGTAAGTCCTTTTGCTGCCAACTCACATGATTAACAAGGCAGTGAAAACAAAGTGTCATTTTTGCCTAAAGTACAGGAATATTTTGTATTATCCTCCTCTCTGCGGTTACTGAACCAAACAGTCTTTGATGTATTAAACAAAAAAATTTTTTTTACTCTCATTCTGTTTCCATGCAATAAAAATAATACATAATATTGGCTTCGCCTTAAAAATACTTCTCTTATGAAATGCATTCCATTTGTACTGACTTTTGTGGAAGGTGCGTGGGTGTGTCAGAAAGAAGAATTTAGTCCCAAACACTTATATTTCCCTGTATACTTAATAAAGAAAAAATTCAAACCTTGTTTGTGTAAAAGAAAAAGTCCAGCTACAGACAGTTTGTAGAGCAACACAAAGAAATTGCCTGGATCCCAAGATCCCAAAGTCCAGGCAAGCCAATTCCATCTCACTGAGATTGGATTCCACTTCAGCAAAACACACAAATTAAATACGACGTGAAGTCCTGCTGCTGATGGTGGACCTCTGTACTACTGTAGCAAAATTAATATAGTAAAATAAAGTTATCCTGTGCAGCATTCCAGGACATTCATTATCTCTGTGCATTTCCTTGGAAGCCTAGAGGGGAGAGGAGGTTCAAGCCAATGGAGGGAGTTTGGACATTTGTGTCCCGGAGACCATTATGCCTCAGCGCCTTGCTAATCTTTCCCAGTTTTCCTTTCTTCCAGACTCCACAGCACCTTTGTTTCCTGCCATTTATCCTCCTCCTCCCCTCCCTCCCTTCCCCTCATTCTCTCTTGGTGGCCATTAACTACGCTGACAGTTTGACAGGCTGAAATAAGGAAATAAAACACTTAAACATTGTTTCCTGATGTATGCATTCATCTCCTCTGCCAAACACAGATATTGAGGAGATGCTTCACTCCTCCTGTCAGCTCGCTAAATTATAGCCCAGCTCTCACAGCAACACAACTCTCGGGTCCTGTATGTTCAACTTGATCTGTCTTCCTATCAGAAGGCCACACAAAGGCCATTTTCATGTCTTCAGCAGGAGCTTCTTGTGTTTATACTCTTAATACCACATTTTCATATGCCTAGGGTTGAATTTCTGTTACAAACAGGATCTCATGCTTCTTCTACTGAACACACTCACATTATCATGACAGCTCCACTTCTTGCTTGGATTACGACGAACCTACTTCTGGAATAAAATAAACTATATTGCATTAAACTTTGTGTCATTCTCATAGCCCATTACAACAGCTGAGTAACCCAAACCCCAGCTTCGCTTTGACCAGGTTTATTAGACTTTTTTATTTAAGCATTTTCTCCTGGTTGACAGAAAACATGCTGCTGGAGACTAGAGGCATCCCACCCTTTATATAAAAGAAAACCACTGCTCCCAGCATGAGCTTCCAGGAGCCAATGTTGTTCAGCTCCCTGGGGGAAAGTTGCAGTGATACTGTCACTGCTCATTACCTCCAGTGGGTGTTGCTGTGAACAAGCCTATGGGAAAAACGAAAGGGGAAAAAAAAAGGCATTACAGACACTCGTAAACATGTTCCATGTCTGGAAAGTTTGGCTCATCCATAAAACCAAGAAGAAATCAAAGCTTGGTAAGAAACTAAATAATTGTACTTCTTTGTCGTTTCCGATCATCTTCCACACCAATTAAGCTCAAGTATTTTGTACTTTATCTGCTATGCTGGTGTAAGGCTGCAGTGGAGCAAAGTCATCTTTTTGCAATTTTACTGGCTCCTGAGGTTTATGTAGAAGAGCACAGTGCTGTGGCTGTGGCCTCTAGGGATGCCCATATCCATTGTAGAGCTGACCAACTTCACATCTTCACCACCCCAAAACAGCTGAAGAATTGTGACAAACAGGTACTGAAATCCCAGACACTCATAACTTCACAAGAGGGAATGTCACCTAACGAACAGAAGTATATCAGTAGCCCAGAATATCCTGTTGCTTTTTTCCCTGGCTGATGAGGAAGGTTAGCTCAGGTTTCAGTTAGCAGGTAGAAAAGTAGCAGAAGTAGCTTGGCACATTTGGGACCTTTGAAACAAAGGAAGAAAAGCCCTTCTTTACATTTGAATGTTTTAAATCCCTGCAGAACTTTACTTTCTTCTTTGTCTCCTGCTTTCTCGTGATTTCAGAGATCTCTGGTCATTATCCAAAGACTTTAAAGTAACTGTGTCATTCCACTGACACACAGAGGTAGGATGGAAAAAAACCAAATAAAAACCAACAAACAAAACCACAACAATGTCCACAAGGAAAAGTCTGTGTAAGTGTTGCTGTTGAGATTTCACTCTCTCTAGCCATTTTTTTTCTAAGAGCTGCTATTAAACAACAGAAAAGATTCAAATTCAATCACCCTAAAGAGCTACCAGAGCCTGAGTGGAAAAGTAATCCATTTGCTCATCTAGAGACAGTAAGAGCTTTGCTACTGCTTTCCAATATTGACTGTCTAAGACAGCAGTATTTCAACTGGTTACACCCATTCCTTTTGTTTTCCTCCAAAGACATTAATAAAAGCAGGAGCCTGTTACGTGCTGTTATTTAACTGCAAGGGTTTAAATTTCATGAATGAAAATGAAAGAAAACATCAATAAAGCAAGAGGAAACCCAAGTTCCTTACTACTTCCTCCACACAAGCATATAGAAGAGTTGGTCAACCAAAAACTACCATTAACTCTTTACTGACAATATGCACAGAACTGCCTACACCTAAGATGACTTGGATTTTATCTCTGGGAATCATTAAGAGCTCCCACTGCACTGTCAAAGGGCACCAATCTTTTTCCTCTATCACTATTTCATACTGCCAGAGAAAAGAATCATAGAATGGCTTGGACTGGAAGGGACCTTAAAGATCATCTAGTTCCAAACCGTTGCCACGGACGGGGATGACACCCAGTAGACCAGGTTGCTCCTCTGAGGTCCCACCCACTTGAGACCAGTGCAAATTCCATGATATTTTTCAAGTGTATCAGCTATTGATTATTGCCTGTTGGTGGATTTTCAGTTCAACTTCCTACTAAATCCTGAAATTTTCTCTGATGTTTCACAGACACATACATTGCTATCCCACAGCTCTGAGTGCAGAGTCACTTATTCTATAAAAAGTCTTGCATTTCTATTTACTGCTAGATTAAAAGAAAAAAAATCAAGAAGAGTAAGGGGTTAAAAAAAGGGTAAAAAAAGGGTTGCTTTGGTAAGTTTTTTCAGTTTTTCACTGCGTATTCAAATGTCTATTTTTTTGTGGATAGTCATTTTACACATCCTTTACTCCTTACTCTTTCCTAGTAAAGAAAAACTGAAAACCAAAAAAGTGAAGATAACCCAAAAATTAAGAGAAACCTAAGATACTAAAACCAAATTACCCTAAGAACACATAGGAAGTGGGGGAATAAAGCAACACTGAAACATCCATAACAGTTTCATTTCCTTCTACAGTTTTTATAGGAACAACTACTATTGTTAATTTTTCTCAGCATATTTTTTCTTATTGTAGAACAGTAGAATATTATTTTATTTTCCGGAACTAACTTGTCATGTCTCCCAAGGTTCACTCTTCACATCCTATAGAACAAAAGCCCGCTGCTCTCACTGAAACTAGAATTACTTCTCGTTTAGAACCTGGAATTACTTGTTTTACAACCTGCATACCATAAAACAATATTGTTTTGAAACAGTGGACTCGTGCCTAAGCTGGAAGTTACAAATGCTTGGTTATCAGTCATCTGAAGGAGCATCAGAACAGAAAAGTCTGAACTTCAAAGAACTATTATCTACCTTATCCAAGCAGCACATTCACATGGGGGGTGAGGTGGCACTCAGGGGTGTCCCACTGCTCACCATTCCTCTGCACCAACCTCATGCTGCTTTCCTCATAATAAATGGATTTCTCTGCTGCCAAGACAGGGTCCATCAGGCAGTCTTGGAAATGGTGCCATAAGGCTTGACACTCACCCAAAAAATAAATGGCCACCATCAGTAAGTTTTTGGTGTGTGAAGCAATAGCGACAGCACATCTGCTGCGGATGCAAGGTGAGCCTAAAGCTGGTGATACCACCCTGCAGCAGGTTACAGGCCTTGCTGCCACCTCCAACAAACTTCACCATGCAGACTTCCAGGAGGGTACACCCTTCACCATAGCAAAAAGCAAGTCCTGTACATATATCCCCTGCAGGATTCATGAACAACTTTTTTTGCTCCGTGTGGATATTAAAACATTCTTCTTACAAGGGCTAAATTTTCCTCTGCAAAGTTTATGTGAAAAGTCCTCTGCATGTGTGTGTGTGTGTTTGTACACGTGAACGTGTCACCCTGCCAGCATGTTAAAGGAATTGTGAGTTGCTACCTTAGTAGTAGGCACCGCATCTGATTATGGTTACCAGGGTTCTCCCACCCCCCTGAAGCAAAAAGTATTCAAAAAATAAAATTAAATTCTTAAATGCTTCCGCAGGACACCATGAAAATTGTTGACTTTAGATTTTTAGCCTGGTATTAATTTTTGCCCAAGATTTCTTAAGTGTCACACCCACTGGTATGAACACTTCAAAAGTCAGAGTGTGAGGTGCACACATGGATTCTAAAAATGACACCAAGTCCTCCACTATTCAAATTCAATTTAAATACTAGATATCAACATATGATTATCTTAGGTGGAAATGCAAGGAAATATTGAGCAGTAAATAGAGAACAACACAAGACTGGAGAAAGACACCAGACATTGGGTAAACCACTGAGAATGAGATACTCGCTTTTCACATTGCTATTTTAGGAATTTATCTTCAGAGGCAAACAAATCTGACAGAGCAGCTCTTCAGTCATCTGTAAATTAATGAACCTGAGCTCCAGGATGAACAACCGCTATCTCTGTGTTTCAAAGGCAATGCAGAAATGTAAAATAAAGGTGAGTGCAAGAAAGTGGAAAGTAGCAGGGAGCTCCTTCCAGCAGGAGGGCAGAGTATGGCTCAGGGCTGTGTCATGTATGGGTGAAAGATTACAGCTGACCATAACAACTGGTCTTCCACAAGGTCACCTATCACAGTAATTCAGTGCCACCAGACGGGCACCACATATCAAAAACTATTGTGCACTTGTCGCCCTTAAGCACAACGCATTTACAGCACACGCTCAGAAAAAAAGAACAGAACACAAAAGCCCCAAATTGACTTCTTCCCATTAGCTCCTGAGGTCAAGGAAGTTCTTCCAGACTACATCTGTATCAATATGCAGAGGATGAAACAGGTCCATTGTAGAAAGCATAAGACTGTTTACCAGCTGTCTTAGCTTATTTCAACCCCTCCATAAAGAAAATACCTGTTTAAAATACAACCGCTGTCTGAATAAAGGAAGCTTTATCAAAAAAGGGGTTTATTAAAAAGAAGGCTTTTTTTTTTTATTCCGCTCAAAGGTCAGCCTTATACCAATACCTTCCTTTTAACCTGAAACATGACATTAACAGCTATCTTACAGCAGTCAAGATAAGCATGAAGTGGTGGTCCTTCCCCTGAGTGTACCAGTGTAAGTTCCTACTTAAAACTACTACTTATGGAAGGATGTTTATGAAAGGTATTTCCTTGCACGCTAGAAATAGGGGGTTCTTTACAAAGAAAAAGCCTCAGAAACATAAATTATTTCTCGCCCCATCCTCCAAATAGCAGAAAGACAAATAAAATTAAACTTGAATACACTTCCTCATCATCTCGGTAAAACTGTCACTTGTGTGCCTCATGCCTTCCATTTTTCCTTTAAGGGTCAAGATCCCTAGATAGCCCACACCTTCACTAAGCATCAAAATGTTACACTTGCATTGTTCACAGTTTTTAGAAGGCATCCATTTAATTTTCTAGTTTTACTTTGACATCAATACAAACATAAGACAGGTCATCAAAAGTAACTAAAATGATAATTACCCATTTAAGATTTGATTAGGAAGAGCTACCAGTAAACTTTTCAGGTTTTTTGACAATTAATTTTGACATTAAATTCAGAAAGAACCATTCTTCACAGCCAGTAATGCCAAAAAGGTCAGTATTCTCACTATTCTTGCCCTATCCAAACAGATTTTCAAAGTCAAAGTGGTAATTGAAATGGAACAGGGCTTTACAATCCCTGTTGAAATCAACATTAGTTTTCACAGCAAACACCAAAAATTTACAGTGACAGTATTAGTCACAACTACCGTCATCCTCAGAAGACCTGGGAGGACAAAATCCATACACAGTTGGAGGGGGGTGAGAAGGAAAAAACAAAAACAAACAAAAAACCCAACCAAACCAAAAACCACAAAAACAAACAAAAAACCCCCCACAAAACAAATCAGTGCTCAAAGTTAAGTTGAGTCTTAAAGTCTCTGAAACTGCAGGAACTTAACAAGCATATATATTTTTCACTTATTCCTTATTACTCCCCTCAATTGCTTTAACTCCCTCTTTCCAAAGCTTACCCCTGCTGCTCCGCTACTCCTCTCTTCCTTTGTCTTCTTTTTATCCCAAAGCTGTTCAAAACTGCTGCTCAGGATTAGGAAAAGTAAGGTAGGACCAGTTAGCTCCTTCCTACTTTCTTCATATGATGAAACTTTTGGATGGAGGGAAGAAGCAAACCTTTTCCCAGGTGAAGCCACTGAGCTCTCTACAAGACCACGGAGATCCCAGCAGCCAGTGATGGGGATCTGCTCACAGCTTGGTGCCTCCGGGGACCTGCTAGCTGGGACAGTGCTGGACATCCTGAACAGACTTCAGCTCTTCACACTGTGTAGCTGGAGAGAGCTGGACATTTTAGAATTGGTTATAAGATGGATAAAGACCCAGAGACTCAAAAATGTGTATAAATGGAATAAAGCCGCCTCTTCCACAGAAGCCTGTTTTAGATGTTCACAAGTATTTAAATTAACATGACTGATAGAGTAATGAGAACTAGGTAGAAAATGGCACTTCCCTCTGATGCTGGGATAATTAAAAGGGCAAGGTATTAACTAGCTTTGGAAAGAAAAAAAGTTATACTGGTTGTTCTGGGGATTATGGTCCTGTCTTCATCCTACCTTCACTAATCATTGCATTTAGTCATTAGACACTTTGCCCATTCCCTGGAATCTACATCTGCTGATTACTGTTTGCTGATCTACTCTTCAGACAGGATTTGAAACACAGGGATAGTGTTAAAATGCCCTTTAGAAAGGCCAGATAATGCCATTTCTGGTTTGTACTACAGGAAAGAGATTCTTTCACAGATCCTGGTGTCAGCTACATCCTCATCATCTTTTTACTAATGTGCTCCTCATGCACAGTGGAATGCTGCAGATCAGATTTTTCTTCAGTCAAATAAGTATTTACTACAGCTGAGAAAAAAAAAAAAAGCCCAACAACACCACCTCCCCCTCCTCCCCAAAATAATTCTGAATTAAACATTACATGATGGTTACACATGCTGGCACAATGGATAGAAAGCACAAGTCATGGAGTGGTTATTGATGAACCAAATAATATTAGTATACATCCATCTAGTTAATATATACCTTATTAGCATATATTTATCTGAGATGAAAAAACATGCAAACATGCTGTATTTTATGTAAATCATGTGCAGTTCTCAAGGTTTCTAGAAAATTGCCATTACAGCCTTTGGTACTGCAAAATGTAGGTACTCCTTTTCATAGCCCCTATATGCAATAATATTTGCAAAAGTAAGCTGTTGGAGTAAATGAACTTACATAAGTGATGTACCTCGCTCACAGCACATAAAAGAAATAGTATAGCAGGCCCCTGTGCTACAAATTCAGCAGCTGGTTATATATTTTATATAATGTAACCAGTAGGAACAATATCATTTATGTCTTGTATTACTCTACGAACAATCCAATTTATAAAATGCCTATTGTGTTTACACAAAAGAAGCTATCATAAATTCTGGACATTAAACAGTGTCAGCAGATGAAAGCCAACTTTCCCACAATAGTTTGCATGCTGCACTTGGCATGTTTTTAAAGAAAAGGCAATTGCAAGGGAAGGCCCCTCTGAATTCAGCTGTTTACTCGTGTTGGGGACTGGTGACAGCAGCAAATTGCTAAAAATCTTTCCTTACAATGAAAAGATATTCTCACACTAATCCAAAAGCATGGCACCTATCCAGAAACGTTGCCATTTTTAACATTACACTTCTTTATTAATTACAGGAGAACTAATAGTGGGGGAAATATCCCATGCTAGGGAGAATCCCATTGCATACAACTTCTTACCAGTCTTTTGCTCTGCTGACAAGAAAGGCAGGTCAGCAGTAAATATGTACTCGGCCTTGTCTGTCACCCTGGATTAACAATTTTGGGGAAAGAAGTCTTGGGAAGTGAGTACAGCCAGATGACTGCATACCCAAACAAGCAGATTCATCCTGAAACTGCCTGGAATGCCGGGATGCTGTTATGCACAACCAGTTTCTGCATTCACCAAATTTATACAGATTAGCTGCCTCCACTTCTATTCCTCAGGGAGGCATCCAAAAAGCACCAACTCATCCCAGCCTTAGTGTAAAGCAAGTTAAAAAAATCCAAACAAACAAATCCAATTAAAAAAAAAAAGCCAGCATTTGTTCTAACTACAAGTTATTGGAACTCAGTCCACAGTGGCACTGATCAGGACCAGGTTGTGACTTGGAAATACTGGTCGTCCTGGGAGATTTTTCCAGAGAAGCAATGGTCTGGCAGCAACGCTGGCCAGAAGGAAATGCTTTGGGCACTTAACAGCAGCACATCTCCTGATTTCTAGTGGCTGTAGACAAAGAGACTTGTCTCCATGATGGCAGATTCCTGATATTTTCTCATACACAATCTCAGTCCTTTTTTTAAGGGCCTGGTTCTGTTCTTCTGAGTAACTCAGATCTAATGCGAGCACCATTTTGCTCAGAAACTCCAATTCAGTGCTGGGCACGGACTCTTTCTGTTCCAAGGCTTCCTGCAGAAAGCTGCCCGTCCATTCCCACGGTTCACTCAACCATCACATCTTCTCAACAGAGAAGAGCTTATCAGGATATGCTCTCTCTCATGAGATTTTAAATATTCTCTCTGTTTCCAGGCCAGAAACATTGCAGGAGAGGCTGTTCTTGCTTCATGTTAGTATGACAGTTGCTCTCTTGGCCAACACGCTGGGGACTGGACTAGGGATCTCAAACTGAGAGCATGAGCAACTACAGCTTAGAGCAAAGAGCTGCTTGGAGACTGATCACCACAGAGGGTGGGACTTACAACAACAGTTTTAATGTGAGCACCTTTTCTCATGTTCCCAAATAGCTCCAAATGAAGCAGCATTTTTTTTTTAAGTGAGAAGTTCCGATTTTTTTCTTAACCTCACCTATATTTGGGCCAGATCATATATACAAAAGATGCTTGTTTTAATCCAACAAGTTTACCCACTTCTACTTTCATACTGTACTCTCAGTAGCAGAGAATGACATATCACATCAGTGAAGGCAAAATGCTGCAATGGTTGTACGTGCATCATCGAAGACAAAACATGTACTGGATAACATTTGTGTTCCTGTTCAGGAATGGGGCAAATGGCAATCCACAAGAGCCAAGGTTTGAGAAACATCTCAAGTGTAAGGACCAGGAGCTGAGAAGCTGGATGACCAGTGCTATTACACACCTACCATCTGGAGGCTTTATATTTTATAGAGAGTTAGTGATACTATTTTCCAGAAGAGCCAGAGAGAATTAGGAGTTCAGATTAGATGCTTACAGTCAGCTCTAACATGCCTAGATGCCACTGCCTATGTCAGGACAGCTTTTACTTTCTCAGTCTGTAATCTTCACCCTACTTTTAAAAGCAAATTATTAACATCCAGATACTAAAGAAAAGTTCATGTCAGCCCAGATGCTACCTAAGGAGACCATACAGGAAAAGCACATGCACAAGAACTATTCCCCAGTCCATATTTGGCACATCCACACAGGCAAGTGCCAATGGACTTGACACTATTACTGCTTTAAAAAAAAAAAAAAAAATAGGAGATTGATTGCAAACAGAGGTGAAAATAAAAAGAAAACCTGGATTAAAAAATAATCTGCTAGTGACAATAATACTGTTATATCTTTGGTAACTAATGCTAATAAAGATTTCTATGTGAGGTCATGAAACAATATTGCTGTTGAAGAAATCAAAAGAAAAAATAAAGATGTGCTACATTCACTAGACCAAGCAGTGCCTGGTTGAGTACCCTAACAGCAGCCAGAACCCAAGAGCTCAGAAGTGTAAGATTTCAGGTATATTGCAGTGATGTCACAGCCAATCACACAGGAAACTTCTTACTGACTGCAGTCAACCAGTGGCTGGCATACACGATGAAACAAACACCTTATATAACATGATATATGTGAATGTCTATCCTTTCTTTATCTGGTCTATACTTAAAAGTAAAGTATTCATCTACATGAACCTAATTTTATTAATGGTTTATATCTATACATATATCAAAGAGGGCAGGGAAAAGAGTATTGCTTATTATTATAAAATAAGCAATGTGCCAAATGTTCAACTGTACTTTGGTTGATGTGGCAACATCGAATACAATACAGTCTGAGGTGCTTATTGTGCCAATAATAAAACTGGTACAGGACACACTGATTTCTTCATCTATATATAGTACAGAAAAGGTGACAAATGTATTTTACCTCTTAATAATGAAATCTGTTTAAAATATTATTTGTTAAGCAGTTATTACAGCATTAGTTTCAATATATTTCCCTCAATCAATATAAAATTACTTCATTCAGTCATTTCACTTTTTTTCCAGTTGACTGATAAGCAGGGAGTACCTCCCTGTGAGCAATGCCTTTACAATGAATTTTCAGTCTTTATAGGTGGCACAAAACTGTCTCACCCCAGCAAACCCAAGAAGGAAGAATTCTGACTCATGTATTTTGACTTCTTTCATGCTCTTCTCTCTCCTTGATGAGGAAAATGTTTCCTGCAGTTCTGAGCAAATGTAGTTCACTGTCCACTAATGTTGATGGTTCCAGCAGGAAGAGGAAGACCTGGTACCACCTCTTTCTTCAGAAAAGCAGCAGCAATCACTATCAAGGCCACAATTCTGCCCACTCTCACAAAGAAGAAAGGGGAACAGAACAAGCACAATACAACATGCAAATTCTGAACTACTTTCTCAAGTGACTGAAAAATATTGTCAAAATGTTCACATCAGGCTAAGTATCAGCATCTTTAACAAATTTATGTGAACTCCTTTGAACACTTGTCCAGAGCTCGGAGACAGGGCCCTTGAGGAGGGACACCAGGCTCCCTCCCACTGGGAGCCACAGAGCTGCAACTCCGAGCAAGCCACTGGCACACAAGAACCAAAGGCACACTAAGGAGCTGATGGATTGCACGTGGCTTCTGCAAGAAGCAGTGACCCCCAGAACCTGTGTACTTCCAGAATATGCTTAATTGTTGCCCTTTGGGTGCTTAACTAGTAATTTGAGGAGGAAACCCACTTGAAATATCGCTATTTTCATTAAAATCTAGTGCTGCTTCTGTGTTTTTTTCTGTCTCAGTGAATCTTTTGCCCCAAAAAGAGCAGCATCCACGTGAGGGGCAGTAACAAGGTTCTGGGTACTACTACACTTGCCACATTTCAGATTTTTTGGAAATTTAGCTCCTAACTTATGTGCTGACTGCAAGGATCCTCACTCTGTGCTGTTATTCTTGCACTGATATCAGCAGTTGTCTTGACTGAGAAATCCAATTATCATCAGACTTCTGAAAATAAAGTTTAATTATAGGCAAGTGTGATGAATCTATAAATTTCGATGATTATCAGAGTGAACAGTAGCATAACCAATAGCATTAAGAATATAGCTGAATATTCTCATAGGGCAGGGTCCAAATCTTTGAAGTTGGTGAAAAGATGTTAACATCCCATTGATGTTAAAAGCCTTTGGACTTTAATTAGACACAATGACTTAAAGTAATTACTGCAATTCAAATAAATATTTTATCACTGTTGTTACTACTCCTATTAGTAATAATAAAAAT
This sequence comes from Neopelma chrysocephalum, assembly GCF_003984885.1. NCBI lineage: Eukaryota > Metazoa > Chordata > Aves > Passeriformes > Pipridae > Neopelma > Neopelma chrysocephalum. The sequence goes on from NW_020897714.1 coordinate 31,297,094, forward strand.
AGAGTGCATTAAGGATTCTTTGGATAAAGGTCCTAAAGCCAAGTAACAAACAATTTTAGAAACAGAGTAACATGGTAGTCTGGCATCACAATATTCCATCAGTAATCTTCTGCAACACTAGAAAGTTGTCCCAGTTATTTACATAATATTTTCCTATTCATCTTTTTATACCAGAAAAATTGCAGTAGCAAAGAAGTCAATAAAATATTTAAAGTTTAAACAGTCGTCTCTTTTTTTAAATATGACTACCGAGCTAGAATAGCAGCTTTATTTTTATTTATTTGCTTATTTTTACAGTCTGACATTGTGTTCCCACGTTGCTAGTGAAAACTTCTCCAGCTAAATAAATTCAGTTGAGATTTACTCTCACCCTATTTATTCCTTGAAACATAGCTGCAATGTTTCCTGGACAGCGAAAAAAACCCCCAAACATCGCCATATCCAAAGGAAGGATCTGTCTTATCTATCCCATTTTAGTTAATGAGAAAATGTAACTGTAACTCTATTGAGAGCGAGAGAAAAAGAGGCAGGGAGCCCCTCTCTCTCTCTCTCTCTCAATAAACTGTTGCACATGGTAGGACTAATAGTGTACTGTCTCATAGCCATCATTAGGCTACCTAGTAAGCAGTACATTATCTTTGTTTTTCTTTCTTTCTCCAAGGCACAGTCGTGTAGTTACAGGTCCTCATTATTCTTGGAAGCTGTAAATTTAAGTGTAAACTCATTGTCTCTGCAGGGGTTGCAGGTGAGTAACGTGCAATGTCATTTACTCCATTTTTTTCCTACTGAATTTTGTAGAACTGTATTTTTAAAGGATTCTCCTCCACCCAAATCATCCCCACCAACTGCTACGTGTTTGGATCCGCTCCACAGCCCCTCTGGTTTGGCCAGAAAGATCACTTGCTGCATTCAAGGAACCCACATCTGGGTGGTCCCCGAAACGATGTGTGGCCACTACAGGATTTCATAATTTACACAAGGGTGCTCCTGGGCAGTGGTGGGACAGCAGCCAGGCAGCTCCAGGCACCAGTGGAATTTATTCCATCCACTTTTATTACCAGTTGCTTCACCATTGCCTGCAGTTCCTCAATTATGGCTAGCAAGCCTACCTCAACAGCTAACGAGGGAAGCATGTTCTTTTCTGCTTATGGAAGCTGCAAATATATCAAAACACAAGAAAATTGACCCTTTTATTGATTCAGATGCCAACTCCACCTTAAGCCTGAAGCTTCCAGTTCAGCTTCTTTCCTTGGTCTTATTATTCAATTAATTTTTGTGGGTAGCCAGCAGAGACCCACATTAAAATATAACATGGAAGTAATTATGGCAGTGGAACACAAGATGCAAAAACATACATGGTTTTATCACGTCTAGTGGCTTGGGAAAGACTTACAGTCCCTCATCTGATCTGGGATGGGAGGAAGGCTGGGAGGAACCAAGTTGTGCAATAAGTGTTGCTCATTTCTACACAGGTTGGCAGAAGAGGGAAGAGATCCCTGTGCAACCAGGTAAAGACCAAGACAGATGTAAGCTACTAACTAACACAACCAAAGGTGAACCAAAGAGAAGAGCTTGCGAGAAACTGATATTCTGTGGAAGAATGAGCTGATTACTTGAAGTACAAGAGGCCACCTCTGATACCACAGAAGACTTCATGAAGGAAGACCTGCTGACCATCAACCTGCCATTCAAGAGATGCAGATTAACAGAAGACAGAACATGGTCACCACCTCATGACCAGCCAAATATACAACCTACCAAAACCAACACACCTTGGTATTCCTAGAGGTTGAGAGTGAGACGACAAAAGACAGCCCTCCTTTCTCCCCTCCAAGGAATCACAAGTGAATCAAAGGAAAAGGGTTGATTTCATTCAGCTTTATATTTAATTCACCAACAAGAATGAAAAGCTAACCAGTGAACATGGGTATTCTGGTTCTCCCAAGCAAGATGTCCAGTCAGAGCAGCCTTGTGCTTCATACAACTGGTTCAGAGAAAGAGCCACACGTGGTAACAGGACAGCAATAGGAAATCTCACAGCCTTCAAAACCATGGAGGGATTAGACACCCTGATGCTGTCCAAACATGGCAGCATTACAGGCATCACTGACTGGCTTATTTGGGGAAAGTCAAGAACAACTTTTGATGCTTTTAATTGCTAATGTATTTCAAAATGATCACAAACCCCACTTCAATTAATTTCTTCTACACCTTTTGATGTAACTGAATTTATGGGGCCGGGGGAATCAGGTTCAGCAATTTTGTCTCAAAATTACAAGACTTCGCTCTGTAGACTTTCTTATTTTTGTGGTTTTAATTTATAGACACATTTTAACAGTGCAGCCATTTTGAAAATCATTGACCCCATGACAATCTAGATAGTTTTAAAGGCTTATTCCTTTAAGGAGAGAAACCACTGAAATGAGTAAAAACATTGTAATGTGTCCATTTAAAAACTGTCACAGGATCAACAGTATTGTATGAATATGTTGCTTTGGAAAACTATTTATAATTTACTGTAAAAATATTTAAAACAGTAGCACTCTTGTTTGCTTTTAAAAAAAATTAATCAGGGCAGCATTAGTAGCAATTTTGATATTCATTCAAGCAAGTATTGAGACTGCTACTAAATAAACTGAATAAATGTTATAAAGGCTGTGAAACATCAGTGTCAACCAATTGGCATTAGGAAACACTCTTGTTAAAACGTAACTGATAGCAAATGACTTACCCTGTTATATTGTCAAGCTTTAATAGTCTTCCATATTTACCCAAGCTGACACAGTACGCCTGGAGAGCCTTATGTTTTGTAAATATTAATCCTTTAGTGGATTCACTGGATTACCTGTATTTTATTATTTAGCACAGCCCAACTCTACTACATTTGGCTGAAAATTGACATTGCTAGCAAGGAAGAAACATATAGCAATGCTGACTTCTTACCTAATGTTTCCATGCATGGATTCAAAGAAGAAAACAGCTGCAGGTCATATCAGCTGGACAGATTACCATGGGCAACCAAGAACTCGGTTATATCACAAAAACTGTCAATATAGCTTAGTCTCAAATTAGGTTTTCGTAATCAACTGAATTCACAGTGCTAAGACTTTCTTAAAAGACTCCCAAATAATTAAATCACATTCTTGCCTGGGCTAAGATGTTCAAATTTAGGAACTAATTCCAAAGTTAATTTCCAATTTTAACTAAACGTATCATAGCTGCACTTCTTAAACTTTGCATAATACTTTGATGATTTCATATGTAAATCCAATCAATCAATAAGCCTTGTGAAGCTATATATGTATAGAGAAGTATATGACTTCGATTTAAGTCAGAACTGATATTTATAATGTATATTTATTATCTCAACCTGTTAATCTTTAGACTTTTATTCTTAGAATTTTGCAATAAGTTTTTGTTGGCTATGTTAACATAACATCAGTATTTTCTTCTTTAAAGTTCATCATGTATAAAAAGAGAAATTGATTACAAAAAAATTATGGTTTTTAAACTTCATGGCACCAGATATAAAACAACTACAATACTTCATGTTATGTACATAGTCAGACATGTACTTTTGAACTGCAAGGGATAAGATTTTTGAAAGGATCCAATAATTTGACTGACTTGAGGAAGCACAAGTTGAGTCTGGTTTTTAGAGAGTGCTGAGAATCCCTCTGAAACACAATTTCAGTTCAAGACTCTTCTTCCCACCATCATCTTAATGAAATGAGAGATGTTTTTCCAAACCTGTTTGGACTTTGAAATACAACAGGACATACCAATCCCCACCAGAAGACCCATTCTTGAATAGATATCACAATATTGAAATTACTGCCTTTTTGTCATGATATATCAATACCTTTCACTCAAGGAACATAGATCAAGTAAAACATTAGCTAAATGAAATAACATACACATCCTGAACATTGGTAGCTTAGACAGTAAATTTTACAAGAAAAATAGATTACATAGCACTTTTTTTTGTCCAAATCCATTGTTTTCCAACAAGCCTTACATTTCTAAATTATCCCAAGTCATTTTTGAAATGGGATTTGGGCTTATAAATCACATTGCATCTTGATAAATGTCATTCTTGGTTCCTCCGCCAAATAATTCATCATTTGATTGAAGCAAAAGCAAACAGAGGCAAAGGGGGGAAAAAAAAGGGACAAGTGACTTGGGAGAAGGAGGATCACTGTTAGTGAGTATTCTACAACCTACTTCAGATTTGTCAACGTGTAAACCTCAACAACGTTTTTATGGCTTTCTTTAGCTTACAGGACTACAGCTGCATTAAGAAAATACACCCATACACATTAATACTATCAGGTCAATAAGCTTATATTGACATGCCAAAACAGCATACAAAAAACCCCATACCTGCACAAGTCCACGTTACTCTCATCCCAGAGAAGCAAGGTGCTCTAGGATAAACACTGCACTGATGAACACAGCAGGGTACCAATGCACCCTGAACAAGGAAAAGCTGCATGTTTCCATAAAGGCAAAGCATTTCCTGGATACTCACACCATAAGCTGTGATTGACTCAGCACCTTCTTAAAGGGACAAGCAAGTATTATTCTGCTTGAAGGGCATTAACATCCTATATCCACATCTCTTCTCAGGTTAAATAACTCAGAGATACTATGGGTGCTGCCCTCAGCCAGAAGCAGCAATGCTCAAACATGCACAACACAAGAGTAGCTTATCCAGGAAATCTATCTTGTCTGCTGACATTAAGAGCTTAATGAATAAATTAATATATCCCAGGACTGCTCCAGAATCACATACTGGAGTAGTAAAAAAATCACTGACTTTTCGTGCATTTCATAGCAACAAGGGGGAAAAAAGAGGAAAAACAAAACCAAAAAGCAGCCACCCAAATCCAAGAACAATCCTCCTTACTCCAGCCAACACACTGAAGTCAAAGATGGGGTGAGTCACCATCAGGAAAGTCACTACTCCAGGAAACAAACCAAGTGCCACAAGAAGTAGGTTGGTTTAGCCCCATTCTTAGTGGACAACGTTCCACTCACACTTTGGTTCACACAAGCTATGAGGCATGCTGGCATTCCCAGGAATAAGATATTGGAAACTTAGTTAACTGACTCCTTCGGTTGTCAGTGCTGCACTTGACACAGTTACAAAACAGACAAGTGACCTGGTCTTGTTCAGCTGAATTTCTAAGGATGTTATTTAATTAACTTTTGGTTAACTTCTTGAGTTTATATGCCACCATTTAAGAAAACAGAAAAGCTAGTATTTCTCATCCACCTTTGATATGTAATGATAAATTTTAATCCCTCCTTTGGATTAATTTTCTCCATACAGTTCAGTTGCTGATCAAAAGCTGAACAGGGATCCTACTCGGATGGACAGACAAAATTCTTCTTCAAGAGCAGCCCAGCTGAATGGCTGCAAAGTTCATGCAGACACAATCATTTCTTTGCCTTGGTTACTTGGTATCAAGAAGTTTCCAGCTTTTCTTAGAGCCCCTCAGCTCCCAGTACAACTGCAGGAAAGCACGACAGCCCTCTCCCTTGGCTCTCCTCTCCTTGCACTCTACCCAGACTGACCTATAAAACACAGCTCCATTTAGTGGCACCACATTCCACCTCCTTTATTCAGAACTAGGCTTCAGAACTGAACATGGGTGAAATACCTTGGTGGCTTTCTCGTATCTTCGGGGTATTAATTAAAATCCCTCATTTCTCAAATATCTTGTAACATCTGTGCTTTGTTCTTCCAGGGGAAAATTCGTACCCAAATTTGACCACATCAAAGACCACAGACTCGCTGCAAAGTTCAAAAGAGCATTGCTCCTGCTAGCAGAGGCAGATCTCTTTGCACAGAAAGCTTTCAGAAATTGGGACCTTGGAGTTCTTACCCCAGCTCCATTTTCAAAATAGCTGTAGGGGACAAAAAGGAACGAACCTCCATTAAAAACACTGGGGTTTGAGTGCTATGGGACATTTCTGAGAACTGCAGCTGCAAGTATTCAGGGTAGTTTGGTGTACAGAGGGCAAGGTAGGCCCCACCTCCAAGGGCATGAGAGACCTGACATAGTGCCTGCAGAGTGCTCCAAGGATCCCGGATGAAAAGCGCTCTAGAAGGGCAAACCTTGTCTACTGCAAGTTCAACATCAGAGTGTGCTTCCGACCCCTTTTAATCGGGAATAATATTTCTTTCCTTTATTAGTTTAGGCAATGGTTAAGAAGAAAACCTTTTTAAAATATACATATATAGCATAGAGAAAATTTGCAATTCAAATTGATATTTTTAATCTTAAAAGTATTTTGGTGGAATGGAGTGAAAAAATAGAAAGAAGAACAAGTCCCATAAATCTGTCACTCGCACAGCGCATCACTCACAGCTTTCCCCAGCCCACTGAGAAGGAGAGCCATACAGCTTTAAAATGACTTCATTCCCATATTTACATATTTTTTAATAGGGCTATGATGAATCTCCTTCCGCTTGACTCCTATTTTGAGCTGTGATATTTTAATCTCCATTCTTGCTGCAGCTTAGCAGATGAATGTGCAGTGTGACAGAGCTCAGAGGAAACAGTATAAATAAAGCAAAGTGGAGCTATGACATCTCACATTTTATAGCTTTTTTATTGTAGCCTAAGCATAAACAGAGCACAGCTGTGTTATACATACTGCTGTGAGCACTCCCCCAGCTCCAACCCCCCACTGCTTTTAAAGAGACACAGCCCCCACGGAGGATCCTCTTGGGTACAAGCACTGCTGTTTGAGGCATCGCTAACAGAAGCAAAAACACCTCCTCCACCACCCCTCCCCATTGCTTCCTTTTCTTTGTTTTTCCTTTTTCCTCCTTCTGAAACTGGTTTGCCCTGCTGCCTTCCTTTCCCCTCACCTCCCTGAGTGGCCCAGGATGTGACCCCGCAGTCCCCAGCGTGTACACACAGCCAGCGCCGCGCTGCTACCTACTGAAGGATGCCTTTCTTCCCTCGCTGCTGTAATTTGCTCTGTTTAAGTACACGGACACACACGCAGAGCACAGAAACAATCTGCAAAAAACAACACTTTGATAAAAGACTTGTAACTAGCTGGAAGTACTCAAAATATTGCCATCTCCTAACGGTGGTGTTTTACTGAAAGGGCTCTCACGTTTCTCATCATTTCTTGATCTTCCCTCGCCTCCCCCCAGAAGAGAGTGAGAAAGGAAGGACAACATACTAACTTTACTCCCGTCTATTTAAAAAATAAACTATCATGATGACTTCCTAGGCAACAAAGCCTCTTTTTACCTCAGGAATTTATGAGATTCCACTGAAGATCTCAGCATAATCATCACCACACATTCAGCTGCCATTCAAATCTTTAGACAAGAAAATCACAATGAACCTGGACACTCTGATGACTATTAAAAGATAAGGGCAAACCCAATAGCCAACAATTTACCATAGAGTCCAAGAATGCTGTTTATCCCTGAAGTTTGTTGAAAAGTTTTACGGTTGGACTAGATGTTAAAGGTCTTTTCCAACATAAATGTTTCTATGAAAGTGCTTCTCCATTTATAATTCCAGTATCATAAACATAAGGACATTTAATACACAATGGTCTTCTTCCATTCTTCCTTCTGCTATCCATTAAAAAAGAAAGGCAAAAACCAAAACCAACATATCATGGCATTGCAGTGGTCTCACTGAGCTTGAAAACTGCATCCAACTTGCCCAAATATAAGGCCAAAGGACATACAGGAAACTCTTCACTCAAAAAGAACCATGTTGAAGGTCTCATCTCACTAACTTGCTACTAACATCTTCAACAGAGAAGGAAGTTTCAGGGACCACCAATGCTCACCTATGAGCTGTAGCCAAGTTCTTCTGGCCATACTCTGCTCTCCCTCTATACCCCACTGATTTCTGAAAGGATTTGCTACTTCACTTGCTGCATTTTCTGGAGCTATTTTCCCCCTGTCTAAGGTTCCATATAAACTGGGATAAATCATCAAGCAGTGCTCATGGTAAGCAAGAGAAAGTACTTAAAAATAACAAAATAAAACTACGCTAGATATGCATTAACAATTGTATTTAAAAATGAAAAAAAAATAAATGAAAAGCCACTCAAAAAGGCATGTTGAAATTGTTTATATGTGGGAAGCTGATTAAACTAACAAGTTTTCAAAGTTGGGGTCTTGGGGTTCTCATCAAGTCTGCCTGAAGTCAGTCCTTTACTCAACTCATGGATTACCAAGCCACCAGCCTGGTTAGAAGACTGCACTTTTTGTGAGAAAATTAGCAGAATTCCTTTGTTTTGAAAGCAGATTATCACATTGTTAAAAAAAAAAGTGTTATGAAGATTCACTTGTCTATTCTCCAAAATCCCCCTGAGTTTGTCCATTCCTACTCTGCCTATACAACATGTAACTTCTTTATGAAGTCGCTATCATAACATCATACTGAACACTTGCTCTGTGCAATGTCTGTACTGCAAATAACCTCAGATGTTTTTGGAGTAGGACAGGGGTTGTAAGAAAATGATGTGTCTGCACTAGTACTTCAGAAACTCCCCATCAGCAAGAGTCAGCCATCCCCTCGGAACCTCTCATTGGCAAATTCTTCCAAGACTTGGTCTGAGGAAGTCCTCACTTCTCCTGGGGTGCAGCAACAGGTGGGAAGCCAGGAAGGGGATCTGGAAAGGTGTTGCTCAAGGCCCTGCAGGGGCCTGGCCAGTCCCCTCAGCCCTGGAGGAAGCAAAGCTGGGAAGGGAGCAGAAGAGACCAACCTCGGACCCAGGAAGCTCAATAGGGCCCAGCAAAGCCACCAATAGGAGGTTCCTACAGGCTTCCCACCACTGCCATCCACTTGAGTAGGAAGTACTTGTGCACTCCATTCTGACACTACAGTCATCACCAAAACATGCTCTCTCTGAGTGAAAACTGAAGGAGGAGGGTCATAAACTGTTTTTACCAAGACAGGAAATACACTGGAGAGAAGATAAAGAGGAAAAAAAAAAATAACATAGGTACATAACAATACATTTTCCCCACTACCTACCAACATTGCGTTTTTAAGTATATTTTTTTCAAATTCATACATGTCATCTTCCATAATAGTACCACCCACTTCACTTCCCCGAGGATGGCTCCTCAGCACTTTTCAAAGCTGCTAAAAAGCTCAGCAAATACCTAAAGATCTGTTCAGTGCCACTAAAAATCAGTACTAGAAGTATTAGAACAAAAATAAATGAGACATTGCAATGAAGACTGGAAATTCAGACTTCCTTTACAGCCCTTTGTGCCTCTCTCATCTCCACCTGGAAAAGATCCTGAAGATACTCATAACCACAACACTATGTTTTTTATGAGTGTGACAACGTTATGGTACAGATTTAATGACAACAGTGGGAACTGACCTCTTAGGTACCATACTAAACACCATCTCTGACAGGGATTCTCAATTTTGAAAGCTCAATCCAAGTCAAATAATCTGCAGCTACAAATCAGACCTCCCCCTTTAGAATTGGCCTAATGGGAAATTATAATCAGTATGAGATAAAACCTTCTGTGAGCTTACAATTAATAATTCTGACCCCAACATTCCTTTCCACAAACTTCCTGCCCCTTGCAGAACTTTAAGTTTGATTAGTACAATCCAAAATGTCTACAAAATTAAAACACCCAAAACAAAATACCGCAAAGAAACAAAAACCCACAAACAACCACACAAAAAAAAACCCCTCAACGGTCATGGCACATGCAACCCTATATCAACACAGGTGTGGCCATGTCATGGCCACTCATTCACGGGCTGATGCAATATTATGTAATGACAGGGTAACTCTCACCTACTGATTTTGAAGGGTAAATACAGCAAAGACCACAGTTTCTAGAGAAAACTTTTTACACCATCAAAGGGATTTTCCTTGTAGGCCACAGCATCTCTCACCAAGAGCTTTCAGCCAAATCAGATGGAAGAGGCCGCAGGGTACCTGCTCTAACAAACAAAGAGAGGTAGCAATGGACTTTTTTTTTCCCCCTTCTTTCTTGTTTAGTTTTCAGTCACAACAAATGAATGAAATGAACCAAAGAAAAGAACTAAGCTGAGAAAAAACAAAGTAAAATTAGTAACAGGCTAACAGCATATACCCACTGCCTGGGGCAACATACGGCTGATGGATGATGACAGCCAACAGACGAATCCTCATTCCCTGTCTACTAAACAAATTAGTAATCTCATCAATATCGTCACTACATTCACCTTCTGCAGCAGCTGCTGCTGCAACACAACTGCTGTTAAGCTTTAGGGGGAAAGCCTGGCTTTGCCTTGTAGTTTGCCGGATCCTGTGGGCATTCGGGGTTGCCACCCTTTGAAAAATGCAATTAACCCGATAACAAGATTTTTTTGTTGTTGCTTTTTTCACCACTTTTTTTTTTAAAAGCCTGCAGTTGTGTATGATGACAACGGTCACCTGCACAGCACACTCTGAAGTCCTAGGAATCTGCAGAATTTGAACCTTCAGGGCCTTCCCAGCTGTCAAGGTCTCTCCAATTAAAGTCTGAGTTCAGAGACCTTAAGTTTGAAGAGGACACCAGGACTTCTCAGACAGAGATCTGTCTCTATACTCCCCTTTGCTCCTTATTCCTAAAGTTTCTCTCCTTAAATGACTACAAACCAATACTTGCAAAAACAAAGAGTGGTTTGTGGATATCTAACACACCTTGCTTCCTCAGCCTCACTACCTTCACTTCCAAAACTTGTCAGAAAAAATGACATGATTCAACATTCCAACCCAGAAAGATCAAATTTCAACAAAATTCAACACAAACCACAGCACATCATTTGTTGTAATAAATCTAGATTACAAAGCATCCCAGCACACGCTCCCTAATAGCTACAGCAAATTTTAATAACTAAAATTTCACTTTAGCTGGAACTCAGGAAAAAAAAAAAAAAGGGGAGTTTATGACCTTTGGAAGAAGAAGAGGCAACTCAGGAGGACTAAAAGGATGTTGTGAGGTTACATAGAGAGAAAACTAAAAGAGCCAAAGCCCAGCTAGAACTTAATCTGGCTACTGCCATAAAAGACAACAAAAATGTTTCTATAAACTCATCAGCGATGAAAGGAGGACTAAGGAGAATCTCCATCCTTTATTGGATGCAGGGGGAATAACTGACAAAGGATGAGGAAAAGATAGAGGTGCCTAATTCCTTCTTTGTCTCAGTCTGTAATAGCAAGCCTAGTTGTTCTCTGGGTACTCAGCCCTCTGACCTGAAACACAGGGAGCAGAATGAAACCCCAGAACTCAAGGGAAAATGGTCAGAGACCTACTATGTCACAGTGGAACGTGTCCAGAGAAGGACAACAAAGCTGGAGAAGGGTCTGGAGCACAAGTCTTCGTAGGAGCACCTGAGGAAGCTGGGACTGTTCAGCCTGGAGAAAAGGAGGCTCAGGAGCAGCCTCATCACTCTCTACAACTACCTGAAAGGAGGGTGTATCCAGGTGGGAGTTGGCCTCTTATCCCAGGTAACAAGTGATAGGACAAGAGGAAATGGCCTGAAGTTGCTCCAGGTGAGGTTTAAGTTGGATGGATACAAGGAAAAATTTCTTCACCAAAAGGGTTGTCAAGCGCTGGAACAGGTTGCCCAGGGAAGTGGCTGAGCCACCATCCCTGGAGCTATTTCAAAGGTGTGTGGATGTGGCACTTAGGGACATAATTTAGAAGAGGACTTGGCAGCACTGGGTTAATGGTTCGAATCAATGATCTCAAAGGTCTTTTCAAATCTAAATGATTCTGAGTCTCAAAAGAATCAAAATTTAATTTATGCTGTGAAAATGCAAAGATATATATGCATAAATGTTCACATGCACAAACTTGCTCTCTCTTTTCACCATTCAATGCACTTAAAAAGGTGTTTCATTTTTTCATGAAGTCCAATATTTTTTCTTAAAGGTCTTCAAACAATAAAGCTGTCTATGTTTGTTAATTTCAACAGAAGATTTACTTATCAATAACCTTCATTATTAAATAAAATATTTGCCATTTATTTTAATTTATCAGCTTCCACTTGAAAATGCGCAACATACGGAACAACTTCTTTCTGAAGCAAACTGTGTAGGGATCATAGAATCATCATAGAATGTCTTTGGTTCTTCAGGAGACCCTAAGGATCAGTTACGTTCACAGCCTGCTGCCTGACATGGGCAGGGATGCCACTCACCAGACCAGGTTGCTCAGAGCCCCATCCAACCTTGCCTTGAACACTTCCAGGAATGGGGCATCCACAGCTTCTCTGGGCAACATGTTCCGGTGCCTCATCACCCTCACAGTAAAGAATTTATTTCTAACATCTAAACTAAATCTCTCCTCTTTTAGTTTGAAACACTGCCCCCTTGTCCTATCACTATCTGCCCATATAAAAAGTCACTCATGCTCTGTTTTACAAGTCCCCTTTAGGTACTGGAAGGCTGCTATCTCCTTCTCTCCTCCACTCTGAACAGCCCCAATTCTCTCAGCCTTTCTTCATAGGAGAGGTGCTCCATCCCTCTGATCATCTTCATGGCACTCCTCTGGACTCATTCTAACAGGTCCACACCTTTCTTGTGCTGGGGATTCCAGAGCTGGACACAGGACTCCAGGTGTGGTCTCACAAGGGCAGAGTAGAGGGGCAGAATCCCCTCCCTTGACTTGCTGCCCACGCTGCCTTTGATGCCCCCCAGGATGCCATGGGCCTCTAGGCTGTCAGCTGGCTCACTTCCAGCTTTTCGTCCAACAGAGCCTCCAAATCCTTCTTGGCAGGACTGCTCTCCAGGAGTTCTTCTCCTAGTTTGTACTTACATCTGGGATTGCCCCAGGCCAAGTGCAGGACCTGGCACTTGGACTAGTTGAACTTCATTAGGTCCTCATAGACTCCCTTCTCAAGCTTGTCCAGGTCCCTCTGGACTGCATCCCTTCCTTCTGTTCTGCCAAGTGCACCACTCAGCTTTGTGTCATCTGCAAGCTTGCTGAGGATGCACTCAGTCTCACTGTCCATGTCATTGGTATAGAGATATTAAAGTGCCCTGGTCCCAAGGCACAGACCTGAGGCTGATGATAAATCCCACTGACTCAGCCTTCCTAGTTGTTAACAGTTGAAATCTTAACTGCATGTCAGGACTGGTGTCTTCTTTTGGGGTCAGCTAAACCAACATAATTACGTGTTTTTTCCTCTCTGCTTCCATAATTGACTCCATGAAAAATTCACAGCACCTCTTTGTGCTCAAGTGTAACATGCGACTTTCTTCTGTATCCTCTAACAGCTGGCACAGAGACATTTCCAGATATTGGATTTATGTTCTAGTTCACTAATTCAAGTGTGTAATAGAGAATTCAAAAATGAAACTTAAATATTCAAGGATCTTCATCAGCCACACTGAAATATTTTACCACCTTTAACAACCAACTCCTGTTTAGCTATTTTTCAACAATAAATATCTTGCTGTCCAAGGAGATGGTTACTACTTCTCCTACATAATATATAAGAAGCCAAACAAAACTTTCAAAAACTTATCAGGTAACATGAGAACTAGAAATTTTGCTACCACGTGATTTTCTCATTATCCCCTTCCAGTTGTGTGTTTTGGTTTTCTTTTTTTTTGGTCTTCTGTCACATGTGTCATTGTTATGCCCCACTCCCAATTATTTAGCCATATCATAGGCATATTCCCTTTGGCACTTAATCATACACAAAAATGTTCTATTGCTTCATAAACTCC